>NW_015150865.1:655180-708521 GCF_000732505.1 Cyprinodon variegatus
TATATATATATATATTAGTGTTGCACCGATACCAGTATCGGACGGGGCCCTGATACTGCCCTAAAATGGTGGTATCGGTATCGGCGAGTACCAACAAATAGTGCACCGATACCATTTTGAGAACCATAAGTTTATTCAACCATTGTCACCCACTCCTGGTAGGCAATAAAAAGTTTTACTGGATTCACTTTGTATTAGATTTTTCCTGCTTCACAAAGGTAGGCAGCAGCTTGACAAAGCCATGATGGCAACTATTTTATCGGGGCCAAAAAATGGCATCGGCGCAACACTAATATATATATATATATATATATATGCTGGAGCAATATATATATAAATATGTTATTTTCTACTTTAATCTCCAGTAAATCAAATATTTAAAAGCTCTAGCATCTTCATCAGTAGGAGCTGTTTCGAGCCGTGTCGTCAGGAATGCTGGGTCCCTTCTGATTACATCAACTGCAGCCAGCACACACATACCCTCCCTACAGCTCTGCTCTGCATGCACACACATGATGGGTTTTATTAACACCCACTGCTGTAAACAACAATGACGGTTGCTCGTCACTCAGGTATCACTCCTTCATTGTGCAGCGCTAAATTAACAAGGTATTATTTTGAGAGGCGAGGTTGGTTTGATAGAATTAATCACTGGGAGATTGCTGCTGCTGATTTGATTAATCTGGCGCTGTTTCCTCGGGGAAGAGGGGGCGCATTCAGCAGGATAACAGAATTAAAGGAACAACGCTTTGAACTTCAGAGGTTAACATGGAAGGTCAGAGAAATCTTATCAACAAAAGTGCTCTGAACTTACCTACAGGTAAACAGAGTTCGGGCCCAGGGCGCTAACCCCAAAAATCCTGAACACCTTTGTATTGTAATTATATTTTGATTACAAAAGGCATTACATTATTGCATAAAAGCCATCTGTTCAGTGATGAATGAACCATGGGAATCTCTTGGGCTCACACTCTATTGAAAAATATTCAAATTTACCTTATACCATTACACAAACACTTTAAAATTAAATGTAACCTTTTGATGGGTTACTAGGCTGCGGGTGCAACAAGTTATGAACCATGGTAGTTTGTCTTCCTGTGGATAGTTATGTTTACAAGTCTCTTGTTTGCAGACAAGTTTATTATTTTCTTTCCAAATTATGTATCTATGTGTAACTTTAGATTCAGCTTTAGATTCCCACTTTTTTTTCACAATTGCTTTGTGAGACATCTTTGTTAGCTTAATATTTCTGACACATAATCACAGATATATATTTTTTTATAATGGAATAATCTATAGTAGAATTTTTTCTGCCAACTGCATAGCAAAGGATTAGTCTATACATTTCTCATCCCTCTAACATAATTCAGTATCTATTGCTGACCAACTGCAAAATCTGCTTCAATTTTCTGCAAAATAACTTTAAATACTAATTTGTAGAAGCAACATTTTTCTGCTAATGAGTCACAAGAAGTAACTGGATAAATGTTTTGAATGTGGCTTTATATTGACCCTTGATCTGGAGCTACGTAAAGCCTTATTGGTCAATCAACCAATACAGCTGATGGGGCTGATTAATAAAACCAGCAGACCATATAAGGCCTTTTGCCATTATTACTGTACCAACTCTGCATGTTGGAATGGAAATACCATCTCATTAGTATGTAAGTTTATGTGGAACTGTTTTTATTTTTAGTCCATGCTTGGATGTGATTCAAACCGTACTGAGTAGGTCTGAAAATGGGTATTACAAGCTGCTGATTTGGAAGAGACTGGAGTCACAAGTTACACAGAAATATTACCCAGCATTTAAAGGTATAGTGGAAAATGTTTGTGATTTTTTGAAAAGTACTGCCCTCTCCACAAAAAAAAATGCACATACACAACCCTGTACGTGTGCGAGAGCATGCACAAGCCCATTTATGCTCATGCACGCTCTGTTTAAAAGTTGCTCTTTGCATCGCTCATAGAAGCTTACTTTCCAAACGATTTGAAGTTTTTCCACTATGTCAGGTTCACCACCAGTAAGTGAAAATGGGAACAGGACGGCTTTACGTAAACATATCCCCAGAATGATTGACAATTAGGAGGACCACTTATTTTGATGATGCACCGGGAAAAAGAACATTTTCCACTATACCTTTAAGTTATAATTTCCTAAAAAGCTGTATGCTGGGCTTATAGTGTATATGACAGGTATAGCAAGCTGGCATTGGGTAGTAGGCTATTAGCTTATCCTCACAGCTCCTATCCTTAGGTTTGATGGCATGCTTTTATTTCCTGTATATTTCCAGAGCTATATCTCACTGCCTTGAGCCTTATCAGGCTCTTCTCTTTTACAATGAGTCTGACTAAAAGTTATGCAAGGGTCCCTAATCGCTGCCTTGGGTTTGTTTCAAATATGGGCAGCTGGACAGATTTGTCATGTTAATCAATAAAATGAGAAAACCACCAATGGAAATTAGAGCTAAGGAAAACCCAAACTGAGAATACCCTTTAGTGTGGGTCGTTTTAAACAGCCAAAAAAGGTGGTACAGCCTGACTTTCCTTTAAAAGTATAAACACTTTTAAAGCTCATGGTTTTAAGATATCTTTATAGGACATGTAATGAAGCTGTTACCAATAACTTAACAGAACCTATTTTAAACAAAGAAAACAAGATCTTTTGCATTGATCTGACTATATTAGCTACAATTTGGATTTTGCTCAATTGTTACTCATACTGTAACTGTGTTTTTATCCAAGGTTGAATCTTTGTCATAAACTTGCCTTTAACTCACACAGTGGAAAAGGTTTCTGATTTGCATCCTTCCATTTATGAGGCTTATTGTTCCTTAATCTATCTTCACCTTTTTTTCTTTTTTTTTTTGTATCTTAAAGAGGTTGCAAAGGACAGATCTGAGCGAGAGCCTGAGGATAATATGCCTAACTGAATCTAAGTTCATCTGCTTAGAATTCTGAACTATCAAAGTTCAATTGAAGCCGGGTGTTGCAGGCCTCAAGCTGAATCGAGAGTCTGTCAATGCCATAAGAGGAAAACAGCTGACTTCTGCTCTAGGAATTCATCATATTTCTGGAATGGAAATGACACAGTCCATTTATGATCTCTATCTCATTAAGTCCAATCTAAATTGTCCTAACGGGCAACTACATTTCCAATGTAGGCATTGATTTACACTTAACCCTCATGTACCATTCATTCGTTTTTATAAACTAAAACCAGCAATACAAAGTGCGCTTTATCCCTGCTGGGGTCGCGAGGAGTGCTGGTGCCTCTCTCCAGCTGTCTACGGGCGAGTGGCGGGGTTCACCCTGGACAGGGTGGGTGAGAAAAAACTTTTTAGAATTTGAATAAATAAGATACATTTAATGCGAGAGATTTTACTCTTTAAATTTATAATGTCCCCCACTAAATAAACTGTGATTATGTCAGATATTTGAGTTTTGTGAAACCTTTTTCTAAACCAGTTATAGGGGATTATTAAACTTATCAACACTGATAAACTCCTGTCCTTCATATACCATCAAGTAAGGAGGATATATCTTCTTCAAAAACACAGTGTACATATATATTTTATTTGGCAGGGCTTGAAAGTTGAGTTTTGCACAGCTTAAGACTCAGAAATAATTATTCATACCCTCTTGTTGTTCTTCGGTCTTGATCATCTGGGGCTCTTTTATCCACCCTCAACGGTTCTACCTGTCACTTCTAACTTATTTCTGCATTTATAATTCTTTCTTAAGGTTACATCATAAAGACATTTTCCCCCGAAATTACAAAGTGAGTGAGGCAGTGTTCTATTCGTTCTAGTCTGTCAGACATAAAAGTAAATAATAAACATTTTTTCAGTAAAATTCAGAGCTTGAGAGCTGCTTGAGTTGATCAAGTGGCTATGCGCTTGGCACCTTGCAATATAACCGCAAAGCGGAAAAATCCATTAAGTATTAAGCAATTGATCTGCACTCTGAACTTTGTAATACACACAGGGGTTTTTTCTTAATTGCAGATGGATAGATCAATCAGACCTACTTCAAAGCTGGTCTAATTAATAATGAACCATCTCTCTGCCAGGGGAACAACAGTACAGCTTTAGACGATTCTCAAACCATAGAGCTGAAGGCAAAAAAATATGATTACCAGGCCTAAAGTGGAAGGGGAAACAGATACATGGTAGATGTTCAACAAGAAAAAGAAAAAAAAAAAAAAACACAACAAGGGTACTTATTTAGAAAGAGTTGGATGAGTTAGATTGAACTGAAGCTTGCAACTCATTTTCTTGTAATATATCTGGTGGTTCTGTCTCAGATAGAAAACAATGGGCCAAGAATAAATAAAGCTAAACTCTTTGGCCTATAGTTACATTTTACAAAGCCCTCTGAGATAGAAACTTAACCTAAACCTGGAAAGGAGCTTTAGCTACAGCTAGATCCAGCTCGCTCTGATCAAGGAACAGACAGAAAGGTTCTTCCAACTTAAGTTGTGGATGACCCAGTTTCTATGTTGGGTGTTTTCTTTTGAGAGCTGTATTTGGTTGATGTTCTTGCTCATTGCTGATCCTGTCCATGCATGCATGTTAAGGGTGTTGAAGGCTTTGTCACTAACGGATCTGTACCAGATTCACAATCTGTAACATCAGCTCCCTGTCATGTGAGCAACTACGAATACATTCAGATCACTATTTTAAAAAATCAGTTACAGTACATAGAATACTTTTTTGTATCCTTATGTGAAAATAATCTTAGTAAAGTACTTTGAATAATATGTTAAAAGTGACTTTGCTGACAGAATAAAACCATTTACATAATTTCTTTTACGTCTCTTGTTTATTTCACCACCACATATGCTTGTGGGCAGTCCTCCAAAATATGATTGCTCTGTATTTTCGTGATATTTTTCTCTAGATTACGCACTATAAACTTTAGAAGTACAATGAAATACGAACATAAACCCATAAATGACCAAAACCAAAAAATGTCCTGCAAGAAGTACGACACAGATCAGGTACATATTAGTGATACAATAATCAGGATATAAACACACTCATTCACTCAGCAAAATTATTATTAATATTTTAGATTTTGTAGTTCAATATGCTTAAACGACAGAAATAAGTCCTTTTGGAAATGTTTCGTAACGCACATCTAGTGCGATTAAGATCTATTAGTGGTTGTGCATGCATACAAAAGCTTGTGGTGTGGATTCCGGCACAGATCGGGTATGGAGTACAGGTCCGGTAGTGACAGCCTACATGGCTTTAGATGCCTCAGATGTAGTCAGAAGTTTGTCAGATATACTTAAATCAGGCTTCGCCTGTATTGGGTCTGAGACTGAGGTTTTTCAATAGTAACTCTGAGAAATAGGCCTTATATGCACATAGAGATGCTCACAATTATGGGGATAACAAAAACAAAATAAATGGATGAGTTAATGTGTTATGCTTATTCCATTTGTTCTAATTCTAAATTTCTCTGATCAGTATTAGAGACATCTAAGGCTAATGTCTAAATCTTGTTTAAATATGTAGTGTAGTTTAAAATTCTGAGTCCTAATGGGTTTTTCCAAAACCCTAGCTGTTCAATCCTAATCATTACATCCTTATTTACTAAAATTAAATTTCAACAACAAAGCTAAATAGATTCCAGTTGGGCCCCACTGCAGGACTCTTATTGATGAGTTTTAAAAAGGATAAGTCAGTTTATCAGAGTTCTTAGTGTGTACATTTGTATGGTTTTCATTTTCTGATTCTTTATCTGTGTATTTTAACCAAATTTATTCAGTGGTGTTTACTTATATTATGTAACAGCCAAACAAAACGTCTGCGCTACTCATTGAAACACTGGCAGAGTATCTGCACAATGTGACGGCCAAAAATAGATGGAGTCAGATTGAGGAAAGGGTTGGAATTACCATATTTAATTATTAATGATCTTGCAATCTTTTGAAAGGAAATTTTTACAAAAATCTGAAGAAAAAAAATGTTTTGAATAGGTCTGTGTTGTAAATGAGAAACAGAGTTTCAAGGGTCTAATTTGTGTTAATAACAGAATTTAAAAGAAGAAAACGCTTAAACAAAAGGCTTCAATTAAAGAATTATTCTCTTATCCTTTAGGATTTTCTTATTCTGTGGAAATCCAGAGAAATGCAGTTTCACCATCTAATACTGCAAAGACAGACTGCAGTGTAGACAGATTTATCCAGTCAACACCAGAGGGGACATGCATAAAAAAATCTGATACCTCTGCAGCAATAAAGAGGGCATTTTTTCTCAGTCAAGTTAAACTAATACGAGAAAAAAAATTAAGTTCTTTAAAAAATATGAATAGATTTGCACTGATCTAAGTTCAAGATTAATGTCCTTGTCATAGGTGTCTTCAGCTTCATAATTTACAGGCACATCCATCATGACTGGAAAACCATCAAACTCTGGCCTCAGTAAAACTGAGTCTCCTGGATCTTCATTGTGTTTTTTTCTGTGTTATTTTGTTTTATTATTTTCTGCAGAGACAAAGGTCGAACAAAGACGAGGAAACTCATTCAGAATCTGTCAAGTTTACGTGCATGTTGTGAGCATCTTAAATCTGTAAAGGGAGCTAAAGATAAGGGATTCCCTGTATGGCTGTATGGGCAGAGTTGTGGGGACAGTACTTCCTAAATTCTAATTGCCCCCTAGATCATTGACCTGTGAGAGAACCAGGTTAGTCCTGTACAATAGCTGTAACCATATGATACAAAGAGATGCATCCACCCAACTAGAGGAAGAAACAACAGTAAGAAACTAAAGAAAGAATAGTAGAAAAGATGAGATGGGGAAAGAAAAGGAAAACGGCACCAAAATGACAACAGAAAAAATAAATAAGAAAACATGTAAGACGTATCAAATACAAGAATAAGATATGGACAAAAAAAACTTAACTCTACAGTTAAACATAATGCAAAGGAGAAAAGTTCGGCATAATACTCAGATTACAAATGAACCTGTTGATGAAACATATAGAAATTATTGACCTATGTAATAAAAAAATTTAATAAACTGTATTTTTACAGTAAGCTATTTAAATACATATGCTTAAAAGGCAAAAACATCATAAACCCCACTAGATTCGTACCAGATTGTGCTGGTAAGACACACCAGTTTATTGCCACCTTCAAATAATCAGATTATGAAGGAGAGAAGACCCAAGAAAATAAAAAAACTGCTAAATGTCTCCATTGTGTTTAAAATCGGCTTTAAAATCTTTAATGTTTAGAAACCTCAATTGGAAATTAGTGTTGAAAAAAAAAACAAATTAATTTCATACTCTGTTGATTCCTCTGAGACAAATGATTATTGAGAGAGATATAAATAATTTTCAACAGGCCATTCTTACAAAACCTCTTATGATCAGTTTTGAGTTAAGAATAAATAAACATTGCCAAAACAAAGCAGCAGTGGCAAAACTTTTAGACTAAACTTCGATTAAAAAAGGTATTGTTTAAAGGAGTGGAGACAGTGTGAGCAGAGGAATGCTTTTTGTGTTGTTGTTTTTTCCCCTTTAGAACCATTTACTTACTAAACATCACAATCACACACAAACACCACAAAACTTACCGTAGGATATCAGGCCTAGGCAATGCATCATGGTTGATTTCCTTGATTTGAAATCGGGGTGCTCTGTTGGTCCTTCTGAACAAACCTGACCACTGTTACCACACCACATACAGAAGGAATATGTTACAAGATTATCTAAAAGGCTGTTACAAGCATCGGGGTGTCCTTACAATTGATGGAGGGAACAGATCCGGCAAAAAAATAAAAAAAAATGTTTTTGCTTTGTAACCCAGCGGTTGGATGTCTTAAATTAATCCTGCAGCCTGTGATTCCTCTATTAAAGGAGCCCTTTTAGTTCAGCAGGGGCCAGTGACCCTCTGTCTCCACTCTTACATGCATGTTACAAAGACCATTATTTGTATTTTCTAATTATTTGAAGATAATATTATAGCAATAACAACATTAGTAATGCAGCTATGTTTATTGCGCTGAAAAGAATTTGCCTTTCACTTTAATGCACATCTTTATAAATTTTTTACAGTTTCACTTAGAGTTTTGTAAAATGCCTTCATATATTACAAAATAGAAATTAATTTGACCCTTAAAGTGAATAGATTTGTGAGCTGGCTCATATTATATTTTTAATTCTATATCATGGTAATGTTTTGTTATACTCTGTTCCCTTACCATATTGGTAATTGCTTGCTGGCAGCACAGAGGTCCACCGCTATTAACCCTCTGTCCTTTTTTGTTTTGTAATATTTTGTATTTCTGTATTCTGTGTGGGAAGATTTTCTTTTATATATGCTGTAAAAAAACCCTTACCTTAAATTGCTCCCCCAGGCATAGATAAGTAATTCTAAACTCATTCACGGCAGCCTATATTTATTTATATAGGATGTGATGCATCTGGCAGGGGAAAACATTTTAAAAAATGGTTCTGTCTATTTGTTGCTTTCAGCCTAATCAGCTCAGACAAGATAATCTCAGACAAGTCCAGATGGATTTAGATTCTAACACAGCTGTTTAGCAAATTATTACATTCAGGCTCCATGTTGAAATGGCCCTAAACACCTCATATCGTTTGTAATTTGGGAAATAGTACATCTAAATTAAGAGAGTAGTGTGAAATTTGCAACATTCACTAATTAAAAGCTATTTGGGTAATTTATGAGAATGAAGGATTCTTTTAGAATTTAGAAATAGAGCCCTTGGATGGCTTATTCTGGTTCATTTTATATTAGTTTTGTCCCCTGTCACTCACATGTAGTTTAAGCAGAAGCCGGTGATTTACATAGTAACTGAAGAATTTTTACTTTTAATTGTAAAATATTAGATTTGGAGTCATTTCAAATTCTCAAATTATTAAATGTAAGTTACTATTTTGCACTTAATGGTTAAACAGCAATAGACATGTTATGTACCTACAGTATTGTCAGGATTTGGTTGAGGTTTGTGGACCCTAATATAGAGGCAGGGAGGCAGAGGTGAGTTTCTTGATGATTTATGATGAATAAACAAACAACTGAACACGGAGGCAGGAAATCCAAAAATCAAAACATGAAAACAAAGTCAAACAAACCAGAAACCATGGAGACATCAGGAGGAAGACTTTCACGAGGAGGAAGACTCAGAGAGACGGAGTTGGAGGAAGTTTGACGAGGAACCAGCACTGAGGAACTGAACAGAGAGTGTATTTATGGGAGACTTAAACAAAGAGAGGACTAACGAGCAGATTGGGAGCAGGTGTGAGCAGAACAGGAAAGGAGCTAGGTCAAAAGGGGAACACAAGAGGGGAGCAGAGGGCAATAAATAAAAACCTGAAAACTGAAAATAACCAGAAAACACAACAAAATAAGAATTAAAGAACTAAAACATGGAACAAAGTAAAATAGAATACTAAAAAGAAAACATAACAGAACCAAGACGATGACAAGTACATGTTAACTGAAAACACCTGAGTTGGCCATTTGTCTTAGGTGATGTGTAAAGAGGAATCAATTTATTTCTTAACTCTATTTTTTCATGTTTGTTTCTCCAGCACTTGGTTTCACTTGTTTGGATTTATTCTAGTTTGGTTGCTTATTGTAAGATTTAACATTTATATTTTTCACCCAGTTACCATGACGTAACTGCTTTCACCAGCGCATCAAACTAAACTGTTGTTTTTGTTAATGTTCTTTAAATAAATATTTTAAAATACATTTTTATGTATTCACTCCCTCTTTTTTTGTCATAATCCCTAAGCCAGGTTGTTACAGTACTCTTTTAATGTTTATGCCACTGGGCCGTGGTAGGTTCTGGCAAACAATTCAATTTAATTCACTTTGTTTATATAGCACCAATTCACAACTCATATCATGTCAAGGCACTTTACAGATACAATTCAATCAGATCATACTGTTAAAGTTTTTTATCCAAGGAAAACCAATTGATTGCATCAACTAATTGACTCAAAGGCAATCCCTCACACCAAGCATGCTTGTAGTGACAGTGGAGAGGAAAAACTCCCTTCCAACAGGAATAAACCTCCAGTAAGTTCTACTGGAGGTTTCTTCCTGTTGAAAGGCTCAGTGTAAGCGGCCAGAGAAAATTATGGAGACTGACATTGTTTTGGCAAACTTACACACCGAAGCAACACTAATTTTAGACCTCCGATAGGCATAACCTGGTGTCATTACCACCAGCATGAATAACAGTCTTACTGTATTTAACGTTGCCCTTAGCCAGCAGTTTCAGGTAGGATTTGATGTCGCCCATTCTGGCCCCCAGCAAATATTTGACTATGGTCCCTGGTGTCTCTGATGCCACATTTCTAATTATGGAGCTGCCAATCACCAGAGTGGGCTTCTCAGTGGGTGCCTCACTGAGTGGGGAAAATCGGTTAGTGGGCAGAGATCTACAACTATGCTTTCTGCGTACCATTACACAACCGCCTGGCTACTCAGGCACTTTTGAAGGTGAGGGTGTCCCTGTTCTTGGTGGCTTATCGGGTGGGCCTACTTTAACTCCTGGATGTTCAACAGTTCAAAGCCGGGATTCTAACTCTGACACCCTCGCCTCTAAAGCTAAAAAAATACTACACTTATTACACATCCCATTATCCCTAAAGGAGGCAGAGGAATAAACAAATCTTTTTAAAGTGGAGAGTCAAACCTGTAGTTTGTTTACTTTGGTCAGAATTAGTTGCGTTATCGTCTAACTGTCTGGGTTCTTTGACACCTGTTTCTTTTTCTGTACTATTTCATGCAAATGTATCTGAGAAGGATAAATAACCTTTTTAAGATGAGGTCTTGGAAGTTACCTTGGACTCTTTGTTGAATTAAAATGGCTTACAGCCTTTGTTCATTAGCTTGTTTACTTTTCTTCATCCTTCAATATTCCAATCTGGCTAAAGGATGGTGTGTGTCTGTGGTAGCTGTTTCAAATCACGGTCAGATCACATTCACACTTTAAATCGATGATCAGACATTGACTCAAAGCCTATTTCATGGCCAGGTGTCGGCACTTCCTTCACTTTGTCATTATCAGTTAAGCAGATAAAAGGCTTGGAGGTGATTTGAGGCAAGGTGTTTGCATTTGGAAAATTGTATTGTGAACAGACAACATGCAGTCAAGGTAGCTCTCTTTAAAAGTGAAATAAGGAGCCCTTAAGCTGAAAAAACATCAAAACTTTCAAGTTTTTCTTCAATTTTGTGTTTTTGGTTGCTTCATCTCTTAACCTAAAGTTTTCGCTTCATTTACTTGTCTTAAAAGCTCCATCTAGCCTGTTGCTTTTTCTGGACTCATCAGGAATATGTTTATTTTGTAGACAAAGCCACCTGCAGGGCTTCTCAACCATTACCTTCTGTAACATAGAACATCTGGATAAGCACCTCTATGTTATTTTTGTTAGTGTGCCTCTGTCTTCTCAAAATCCCATCTACCCTCTTCTGAACACCACTCACACTCAGCCTGGTTCTGCTGGAGGTTTCTTCCTGTTAAAGGAGGGTTTTTACGCTCAACATTTTTGCTCGATGTAAGGGATTACTATAAAGTCAACAACACAATGCCAACCACTGTCCCCTGTCGCTACATGCTCATCCAGGAGGAGTTAATTTTGCAAAGTCAGACAGGATGCTGAGTTTCCTTAGGTCCAGGTCATAATGCTCACCTCCAAGTTTTGCAAAAATGCTTTTTTTATGTACAGTATTTGGTCATACTACTAACTAAACATAACCACCATCAGACTTCTAATTGAATGGTTCAGGACATCAAAGCGCTCCACATGTGCAGAAGAATACAGATTTCACACAGTAGGTCAAGAGTCTTTCTATACCCCTCACCTATGGTCAGGAGATATGGATTATGACCCTGATACAAATGGCAAAACAAAGCTTTCCTTGTAAGGTGGCTCTACTGTTTGGCTCTGGTTTTGGGTACAGAGAGTAGATTTGAATTAGAAGACAAGGGTGGTCTGCGAGGTTGATACACTGAGCAAGTCTGTAATTTTGGGGCTGATCCTTTCAGGGATTTATAGACTAACAAAAGTATTTCAAAGTCTGTTCTATAAGTAACATTGAGCCAGTGTAATGACTTTAGCACCAGGCTGATGAGCTCCTATTCCTTTGTTTCAGGGAGGATGTGGGCAGCAGCATCTTGGATCAACTGCAGCTGTTTGATCAACCTTCTTTTTTAAAGACCTGCAAGGATGCCATTGCAGTAATCAGTTATACATCTGAATTAATTAATTTATTTTTTAAGGCCCTGCTGAGACCTTAGACCATTAATCCTGGAGATAGTATTTTAAATTTAGTGTTATTTAGTGTCATCTAAGCTGAGCTTGAAGCAGAGTGACTGGGTGTCCATGCTGAGGCAAGTCAGTTCAAGGGGGTTAGGATATCTTCTTTGGGGTAGGTCCAGGACCGGATGGATGGATGGATGGATGGATGGATGGATGGATGGATGGATGGATGGATGGATGGACGGACGGACGGACGGACGGATGGAATTAACACATTATTTAAGTTCTCATTAAAATCACTGTGGAGTAAGTAGTATAGGTGTCTGATTTGTGTTTCTTGTGTCACAGTATGAATTGTCACTTTAAATAGCTTATCCTTGTTTTTTCTGTGTTCTGTAATAAAGAATGATGGTGTCTGCTGTGCATATTAATTGTGTCCTTTGGTTGTAACCAGAAAGAGGAAGATATTTCAGTAAAGCGTAAAGATCAGGGGCAACCTTAGAGGGTGCAGGAGCATCCAGCTTTGATACTGGCAGCACTGCATTGAGGTGGTGAAGATCAGGGTATATTCATAGCTCAGGTTTTCCCAAAAAATTATGGATTATTTGGTTCGGTCTGAGGCACTACCTTTTACTGATGCTGATTAAAATGTGTCAAATTACACAAAGCTCAAAAATTTCAGTGTTAAACCAAAACAAACTGTAGGTATATAGATGTGGTATTAATTTGTTTTAATATAAGATATGTGCTTTGGTCGACTGAAGAACAACGGAGGAAGGATCAGACATCAGTAGAGCATCATTATCAGGGTCAGAGTGAGAGAGAGCAGCAGCATCATGGTAAGATACTTATACAATGAAAACCCACTAGTGTCCGGACTACTACAAAGTTCAACAGCGTACCAAAAATACACAGTACTGGGAGGGTTTTAAATTCAGGAATAATGAAAGCTTTAGCTGGCTCAACAATTAGGTCAAAGATCAGTCCATTATTTGGTACATTTCGTATATGCATAATATAATATTTAGTTGCACCACATTACAATACATTTCATCAGTTTTGTACAAAATTTCTTCACAGTCCAGAGCATCCAGGATAAAGGGTACAAATTTGCTTAAGCCTTCCTTTGAAATCTATATCTGCTATTTCTTTGGTGAAAACGTTTTTTGGATTGTTTGAAATCTAAAATCTTTGGAGTCTCTGTAAGTGTTGAGAAGCTCAAATCAGAATTATTTTTGGTATATACTGGCTCTCAGCACCACTTTATCACTGATTAACTGTGTAATACTTTGAATGAAAGCCATGTGTTGTGGTCCGACTAGAAAAAATATGTAACAAATATCGATGATGGTTGTTGCCACCTGTTTTTCCATCTGACTGTGCAGGGGTCAACTGAAAAACAGTTGCCCGCCTGTGGGACAGACTCTGGGTGTGAAATGATAATGTGGGCCTTTCCAAGTGATTTACAGTGTTTGCAGAGACTCAGCGGAGACCTGCAGCATCCTGTCTCCCTGTTGTCTGCTCACCCAGTCTCCCCCTGCTATCTGTTGGCCAGGACACGGCTATTTCCCCCCTCCTGATTGGTTCCACCACTGTATGACCTTTCATGTTTGTGACAGTTTGCTGGAGCTAAATTGCTAACGTGAAAGGTTGAATTTCAAGTGCCATCTGTCATATGAAAATTAAAGTTGACTGATAGAAATATTAAAGTTCATTCTTTAAATACCTTTTATACAATTTTTAAATTAGTCAACCAGGTTAGAAAAATGTATGGCCACTCTATTTTAACCTGACCTTTTAAAAACGCTCACAAAGGTTAGACTTTCAATTTTCCTTCAGTAGATCCAACCGAGCTGAGAAACAATACTTGCCAGCTGTTTTTGTTCATTGGCCATGTGAAAATCTCACAGGCCAGAATGCAGGCAGCCTGCTTTGCCAGAAGGGTTTGGATGAAGGCAGCAGCAGTACAGCTTCCTCACAGCTGCACAGGAAACCACCCATAACATCTTGAGCCTTGCAACTGTATATATATCTGGTCATCAAAACAATTACTGACAGTTGCACCCTGTTACAGTTAAAACATCAAAATAGGAAGTTTGCTTGTAGTAACACCTAAAATGACTGCACCCGACTGCAAATGTATTTGGCAACATGACAAATTTTTCAAGAGTTTGTATTTAATAAATTAAACTGGAATATTTAATAGAGGCAGGAACAGGCGGATAAGATGAACAGTAATGACAATCTGGGCGGGGCTAGGCAAGTGAATGCAATGAACCATTAAGTCAGTCATCAGTTTCAAGATCATGACACACCATAGGGATTGAGGTAACACCCATTTTAGGAAACAGCCACTCAGCTCATTCAAATTTGTATTTATTTTTTTTTATTTTGAAACATCAATTTTCAAAATAATATTCAGAAGTTCATTGCTGATATCTCCCCTTTCTTGGGATTATGCTAACGCACAATCCTTTCCATCTGTGTTAAATGCGCACTGATGGAGATCCATTTGGTATTTTTGATTAGCATAACATTACTAATGACATACTTACAGTTTGACTCTTTTTTTTTTTTTTTTTTTTAGGAGTCATGATTAGTCTGACACCCATCATGTGGTTTTGTAGACTTAAAGCTTTGATTTGAAAAAGGAAAGGAAACCAGAAAAAATATAATGTTCATCAAAGGTCATTGTAGCTATGTGAGGTTAAACTTAAACATCACAAAAGGTACCACAGGGTTCAGTTTAAGGTACCACACTATTTTCAATTTACCCAATGTAAATCCACAATGGCGAAATTCACTCTCTGCATTTTGACCCCTCCCCTTGGGGAGCAGTGGGCTGCCACTGTGTGGCGCCCGGAGAGCAGTGTGGGGTTAAGGGTTTTGCTCAGGAACCCAGAGTGGAGGCTGTGAGGATCGAACCGGGTACTTGCAACCTTCTCAGAGCACAAGAGTACTGCTCTAACCACTAGGCCGACACCCCCCCCCCAGGAAACAGGAAACACAAAATTATGTCTCTATCTAAGGAAAACCATTTGATTTCAACGACCCATTGACTCGAAGGCAATCCCTCACACCAAGCATGTTTGAAGCGACAGTGGAGAAGAAAAACTCCCTTTTAACAGGAAGAAACCTCCAGCACATCCAGGCTCAGTGTGAGCAGCCATCTGCCGAAGACGACTGCGGTTCAATGAGATACAAGCAGACATACAGAAAAAAGCATAGATACAAAACGCAACTGACAACCAGCTCCAGAGGTGGACCCATCCAGGAAACACACAGCCAGGTAGACGAGCTCGGAGCCAACTCCCATGTCAGAGGATGAAAGAGAGCACATACATTTAGTCACAGTCAGAGACACAGGACAACACTAATAAACAGGCCAAGCTCCAAAATCTATATACAAATGTGTGGATGGCAGGAGCACAGCTGATATTTCTCTCCAGGATGGTGTCACAGCCAAACAGGAACAGACGAGGCGAGGCTACTATGAGAAAAAGCAGAGATATTAACCTTAGAGATTGAACTTACAAAGTCTGCACAGTGGGAGAATAGAGATAGAATGAACCAGAATTATGAAAAGTCCCCATGTCCTCCAGTCTTAGCCTATAGCATCATAACTATGGAGATGGGTCAGGATAGCTTTATCCACTCTAACTATAAGCTTTATCAAAAAGGAAAGTTTTAAGCCTACCTTAAAAGTAGACAGGGTGTTTGTCTCATAGACCAACTCACAGGTAGTTGGTTCTACAGGAGAGAAGCCTGATAACTAAACAATCTGTCTCCCATTTTACTTATTTAAATTCTAGGAACCACTAAACCAGCAGATTGAGAGCAAAGTGCTCTGTTAGGAACATAAGGAACAATCAGATCTCTGATTTAAGAGGGAGCTTGGCCATTTAAGGCTTTATATGTGAGAAGGATGATTAAATGATGTATAAAAGTAATCTCATTGGGTTGAACTATTTACAGAATTAATTGTTTATCTACCATAATCCATCCATCCATCCATTATCTGACACGCTGGTCCCAATTGGGGTCGTGAGGGGTGCTGGTGCCTATCTCCAGCTGTCTATGGGTGAGAGGCGGGCTCCACCCTGGACAGGTCGCCAGTCCATTTCAGGGCAACACAGAGACAAACAGGACAAACAACAGTTCACACACACACACACACACACACACACACACTCACACGTAAGGAGAATCTAGAGAATCTAGAGAAGCCAGTTGATATCTGATCAAAACCTATTTTGGGGTTTACTAAGAGGGAAAAGACTAAAAGGACTCTTTGGATCACAGCAGTTGCAGACAACATTTCTAGCTGACTTAATGCCAAGACTAAGCTCCAAAGAATCAGGTATGGATGTTTTTTCTCATTATTTTATTTTAAAACATTGCAAAGCAGACGAAGGTGGGAAATTTTGATTATTTACGTTTTTTCCTTCCTGACAGTTAAAATGAAATTGTAGAGTTTTCAGGAAACGTTGTCAGCATTATTTTCAATCCAGGAAACCTAAAGCACTTTTATCCCATTTATCCATTTTCGAAGTTTTCCATCTCATTGCTCAGCCACTGGAGATGGAAGTGGGTGCAGCACAGAATCAAACAACCTATATCAAAAAGCATATACAGTATACGCCTAATGCTGGAATAAAGAGGCCTTGGTGTGTGTGCCACTGAGCGTGAAGGCCTGTGGGCAGAGAAAAAATTCCCTTCTCTGTCTTTTATTCTACTAAAAGCAAACAGATTTCAGAGCTGAATGAATCTACAAACATGATAAACAGAGAAAATAGCTGTGAAAACCACACATACTAAATTATATCTCCTGCCTTCCTCGTGCTGCTGGGGTCATACAGAGCCAGAGAGCAGAAAGTTACTCACTGATGAGGTCTGTTTGATCTCTGCTTACAAGCCACTAAAACAGCCTCTTCTTTCACATATGCAGTGCCTTTCAAAAGTATTCATACCCCTTAACCATTGTCAGATTTTACCAGTACAGTCATGTGGAAAAATCTGCCTCCATTTATTATTCAGATCTGAATCTAATGTTGTCCTAGAAAAGACTGTAATTTAATTGCAAAGGGAAAAAAAACTGCCTGTTTTAAATCATCCAACAGCATCGTAATGAGCTCAATATCTGAGGCTTTAACCTTGTATTTCTTAGGCAGTCTTTGGTGGATTTATTGGTATGTTTTGAGTCATTCCTGCGGAACAATAAAAACATGGTCCACTTCTGTTTAAACTTGAATTTCTTCACAGAATTCTCTAGTATTCCTACAGCAAAATTGGATAGATGTTAAGGTAATAGTGGATCCTTTGACAGAAACGAGGAGCTTCGGCTATATTTGGCTATATAAGGACATCTTCAAACCATGTTTCACAGTCGTTATACAGTTGTTTCCCTAAAATGGTTTGTATATCATAAATTTCTTGTTTTTCAAATGAGTGTTTTTGTTGTCTTTAATCTTTTGTCTTTATTTTCCCACTTATCATCATTACCTCATATGGTAATCTGATTATGTTTTTGTTTAAAAGCAAAGGTCTCGTCCTTGCATATCTGTACTGAAAGTTGGATTGATTGATTGTGCAGATAAAGACTTTCACCTGTAGCCAGAATTTAGGATTTTTTTAAGAGAATTTTTGCAGCATCTTGTGATCTGCTTCAGGTTGAACTTCTTTGGGCGGCAAGATCTACACATGCAAATACTGTAGCTTTTTTGTAATATGTGAGACTCAAAAGCTGCAACAACAATAGCATAGGGAATAAAAGAGAGGATATATAAATGTATTCCTCTCATGGAGTCGTATTTTAATTAAATAACATTTTACAAAAAAAATGATTGTGTTTGTGCTTAATTACTGATATTATTAAAGCTTTACTGTCTTCTCAGCTGCTTGCGATCTACAGGTGCATGTATGACCATTCTATGTCTTGGTGTGACAGTGTTCATGGCACAGGAGAGGAGGGATTACTGGGATCCCACTTATTATGGGATGTTTTCTACCAGCCCCTAAATCAACCTATGATGCACCAGTCCAGAAATACTGTAACAGATCTCACAAACCGTGACAGTGGCGTTGGATGTAGGAGTTTGCCCTGAAATTGAAGGATTGACGGTTCAAGCCCCGACTCCGACTTTCAGTGTCGTTGTGTCCTTGGGCAAGACACTTCACCTGCATTGTCTACTGATGGTGGTCAGAGGGCCCGGTGGCGCCAGTGTACGGCAGCCCCGCTTCTGTCAGTGAGCCCCAGGGCAGCTGTGGCTACAATGTACTGTAGCTTGCCACCATCAGTGTGTGTGCATGAATGGGTGAATGAATGTAGTGTAAAGCGTTTTGGTTAAGTCTCCTAACTTGAATAAAGGTGCTATATTACCAAACCCAAACTCAGATCCTTTCCTCTAGCCCGACTATCAAACTTGCACCCATGCCACTCCAGTCACACACTCTCATCTTCACCCATACACACCTCGGTTATGTCGCACTATCCTCACAGGGACTTTGCATTAACTTACAATAAATTCTCATTCATTTCTATAGCCTAACCCAGACACTTACCCCAACCCTAAAATCTTATATTTAAGATAGATTTTGTCGATACTAAGAAGTGATCAGCATTGAGCTCAACTCAGAAACCAATATACACTCTTTAACAGTTTTATGTTTTGGCCACAGGTGGCATTACCATCAGAAAACTTAGTAATGCCTCTTTAACTGCAGATGATTATGTGATTGGATTTTATATAATGTTATTAATAAAGTGGAGACAACGGACTAGGAGGTTGTTACGATTATTATTATTTTTGTTTAAAAATCATTCTATATTGAATTGAACTTCTTCAGCACAATGAAACATTTGACTCTAAAATGACAAAATATCAAAAAGCTTTGAGGAGTAAGAATTATTTTGCAAGGCATTATTTTTACAAACATGCATGACAGCAAGAGACCCTCCCAGTTACAAAATTTTTTGGTCCCCAGAGGGAGGACTATCGATGCAGGGGGTTGTGGATGCATGCCCGGGTCCCACAGCTGCAGGGCGCTGGGGCACAGACAGCCCTTCTCTCTAGGGCACATTGCTCCTTTTATGCCTGATACACTGAAGCATTGATGTTGTTCAGGCCAGCAGAGACGGTTGACAAGTTCTGACAACATCTTTTAATGCAAACATGGATTTGCTTATCAGCCCTGTAAACGAAAGAGCTATAAGGAAGTGAAATCCTCTAAGACATTGCAGCAAATAAGTATTTTTCTGGGCTATCATAATGCAAAGACATGTCTCTGTACGTCCTGAATGCTAGATATCCTAATATTTAATCACGGGAAGGTTTGAATTGCGACATTGTTAAATCAATATAAATATGTTTATAAAAGTATTCCTGTGTGTCTTCTAACATCTGTTTGCGTATGAATAATCTGAGTACAACGATATATTGATACATACTCTTTATTTCTTGGATAGAAGATCAATTTTGTGTCAATCATTTTACAATTAAACAAAAATAAACACATTTAGTTTATTTTCACTGTAAGGGTGCATTTGTGGCATGTTTACAGCACCTCCAAGTGGTAGGAAAAAATTAAGGAAAACACTGAAAGCAGCAAATTTCTGATTTCCATTTAAATACATGCTAAAGACTTAAAAAATGTACTTTTGTTGTTTTGAATTATAGTTTTTGAAGCATATCAATGTCTCATTAGTATAATCCAAGCTGTATTCTCTTCAAAAGAGAGACAAATTATATTTTATTTCTAGAGCCTGTTTCTTTTTTCCAAGTGCTTACTCAAAGGGATCACAAAGAACTGAGATAAGCACTAATTAGCATCTGAAGGGGAACCCCTGTAAAATCTTGTTTTAATTATTTTCAAAGCTGGTCTAATTGCCTTTATATTGGTTGTACTGTAAATCTTTAAATATCTGAACAGAATTTTTACAACAGAATTATTAGATCGATTGGGATAAATTTTGGAAACTTTGTTTCTTTTTTTGTTTTTCTTTTTTTTTTACATTACTTTCCTCAAATAATATCATATAGAAGAAATCCATGCATCCTCTGGATTAAATGTTTTAGGCTTTTTTTATTGCAACGTATTTCATATAACAGATATTTAACTGAAATAATAATGTGTATGTAATAAAACTAGATAACTTTTATTTAGATGGATTCAAGGTCAAACGGCTCTTTGGATTTTAAGGGTTGCAGATCCCTGCTCTACAGTATATAAAGTATGAATATTCTCCCTGCACATGCATGGGATCTCTATGGTCACTCTGACTTCCTCTTGCAGTCAGAAACCAAATAACTTTAGGTTATTTGGCCTAGATTGTTCTTGTGTGTGCATGGACATTTAGCCTATGTGCCTCATTGAAGAGGTAGGTATCCCGCCTCTCACCTAAAATAACCTCTCACCCTGCACCTCCACACAATAAGAATAAGAACACTGAATGAGTGAATTTTATCATGGATTAACTGAATAATCTTTAATATTAGTAAATACATTAAAAGGAAAATAACATCTACATATAGACATGTCCTGTAGCAGCAGAACTATGCACGATTTCTGGTTTCTGCTTCAGGGGAAAAAGTTGTGTTCTCTCACATTAACCATTACCAAAGGAACCGGTCAAATCAATCCACTCCTACAACTCGGTCTTTTATTCGAACTGTTTCAGTCCAGAGTTTTCTGCTTAATATTCATTGCACTTCTCCGCTGCCTACACACATTGACCAATTTATGATCTCTGTGGGAAGAAGTCAGCCAGCTCGAGCCAAAGGCACTTCCTTTATTCTCCAATGCAACTTTTCATATTCAGCTCTTAGGGGCTCCTAAGCAACTTGACAATTATTGAGGATTGCTTAAACCCTGAGATCATTCAAAATATAATTAGGAAACAGTTTATGCTTGTCTATAATCAGGATGCACCAACTCAAAGTGTGCATGATCTGAAAGTTAAAAGATGTTCAGAACTTTTAGAAGTGTGGTAGAATTTTGTATTCAGCTCCCCTCAGTAAAAATACTTCAGGATTACTTTCTGTTGCATGTAAAGCTGGAAGTGTTTTGTTGGTAGTTCTTTATAAACTGTTGGCATCTGCAGATATCCGAGTTCAATTAGCTCAACCTCAGACAGATTAAAGGGAGGCTCTCTGTGAACCCAGACTCCCTCCATATTATCCTTCTTCCCATCAACTCTGGCTGGCTTCCATTCCCCTCAGCATGATGCCGCCACCACCCTGTTTAACCATAAAGACAGTATAACCAGCCTTATACAAGGTGTTAGTCGTGTGTTTCTTTTCCACATATAGGCTGTGAAATTGAGTTATTCTCCCATCTAACTGCAACATCATCCCCCACAAGTTGGCTATGTTCCCTGCTTTGCTGGAGTGAGAAAGCTCAAGGAGAACGTATATTTTTGAAAGACAGGGTACATAGTCCAGTTCATGTGAATAAGTGGTCAGAACCAGAGCAGCAAGTATTAAAATATTTACACCACAAGACAGGCTTTGGTGGTGCAACTGCATCTTTTAAAAGCAGCAACATGCATAAATGAATACTACCTCATTTTTTAAAAGATCCTGTGCCCTACATTTCCCATCATTATATTTTAAAACAACAGAATCCTTGCAGCAGCTCACAACTTCGGTTTAACCTGGAACATTTTTTTATGCATCTGAGAAGTTAACTTGGAGGCTTATTGATGATTTTTGCTACATGGGAGCATTCGGATGTTTAAAAGATAGATTTCCAACCCAATAGAATAAAAGTACTTATAAATTTTAAGTAAAAAAAATGCTGGTATTTTATAACTGGCTTCACTGGTTTAACTTTAAGAAGAGGGATTGGTTATTCATTTTTCATATATTCTGTCAGACCTCTTTTTTAAGGTACTTGGACTAAGGTTAATCAGACTAAGCAATATCCAGTTTATGTATATTGCACCTATACAAACACACATGTCATCTGAAGAAACTTTACACAAAAAATTCAATCAAATCATACAGGCAGATTGGTTAAATGTTCTCTATCTAAGCAAACCCAGCCGATGACGCTGAGTCGTTTGCTGCAGAATTTGCTCCTTCTGGATGAGCATGTAGTCGCATTAGACATTTGCTTGCATTGTGTTGCTGACTCTGCAGCAATCCTTCATACCGGAGCATGCATGCAGCAACAGTAGAGAGGAAAACTCCCTTTCAACAGGAAGAAGGCTCTAATAGAACCTGGCTTAGTGTGAGCAGCCCTCTGCTGAGGCCGACTGGGGTTTCAATGACAGTAGCAGACACAAAAGGAACATAGATGTCGCGTGACAGGGGTTGGGGTTCTCTTTTACTCCACCAGAGGGAGCCATAGAGAATTTTTGCTGAGACCTGATCAGATGATTGCACATCAGCACATCATCTGGGCTCATCTCTCTGGAATAAGAGGACAGGACTGCCAGTCATTCCACACCTGGTACCCCAAGGCGCACACTGAGGATCCTTCGTGTCTGTTACCAGGATTTCTCCACCAGTACTTTGGAACTGTATCATCTAGAATCATTGACGCCATCTAAAATCTAAGCTCTTTTTGTCAGAGCATTGGAACTTTTACACGGCAGGCTATAGGAGCTCCTCTCGTTTCCCTGCTGATCTGTGAATCCTGTCAAACCCTCTACTGACTGGCTTTCTCTCTGGATTCCTCCCAAATTATTCTGTACCTCTCCCTGGAAGTAAACGTCATCTCCAGTAAGTCATCCCTCCACTGAACTTTCCCTGCATCAAAACTATAATTCACCCTTTCCCTGCTTCCACTTCAGTTGTCTGGTCTCTTCCTGTTTCCCTCCCACTGTCCCTAGGAAACATTGCAGTTGTTCAGTAATCTTTTACGCTTATTAAGGGTCAGGAGCTTCCCTATAACCATGAAAATAGAAGCACCAATCCATAAATACTGTAAACTACCCCCATTGGCAGATGAGCTTTGGATTGTGGTAAAGTCAAAAGGAGGAAAAGAAGCACACTTTGTCAAAAGCCAAGTCTATGACAAAAAACAGGAACAAACACTGAAAAACATAAATTCATTCATCAAAGCGTTATAGACAGCATACTCTGTGGAAGTTTACAGATCGGAAAGTTTGCAAGAAAACACAAAATATTTTTTTAAGATACTTGATGGGCTTAAGCTCATTCTTCAAGGAGACAGGAAGTAAACAATGAAATTAAGTCAAATCTCTAATACTGGTTTATTGTATTAACCTAGCTACCTTAGTGCTGAGGCCTAGCTATAATCTCCAAACTTTTATATTGTTATTTTGTTTCCTGTATTGTAACACTGGGAATAATACTCCATCCAACATTTCAGTATTTTAGTTCCAAATTAAAAAAACTATTGGAATTGCCATGTGCTGTCTCCATTGAAAACGCTAAAGGCTAAACAGAAACAGAGAAAAGTTTTTCTTTCTCCCAGAGTTGAACCAGTAAATGTCATCATTCTCTTCCTGCAGGTCCAGGCTTGGAAATCCTCCTGCCTTCTTGCCAAATGTTCTGGGCAGAACCTTTTTCTTGTGCGGTGGCTTTGAAATGCTTGCTTAATCAAAAAGCAGGAGCTGACACCGTGTCCGGAAAATACCTCTCTTTGATCTTAGATATGCCTTTTTGCCACAAAGCTCTTCAAGAACATTTTCCCATGAGCTAAATTGCATAATTACACAAAAAAATAAAAAACAAAGTGGCACTTAGAAACCTTAACTTAGGGGTTTCGAGACTTAACAATGGTCTGCTTTAAGGTAAGTAAATTACTTAAAAGGCTGGGATGAAATCAAACATGTCACAAATAAATGCCATAATTATTTACATTTAAACTTTCTTTTTGAATCGTTTTTGTTTCATATACTGTCTGTAAAAGATCCAGCATTAGCTATAGTTTTGCATAAATGTAGACATGTTTGCGTCTGGCTTCCCGTCCTTGAGGCTCTGGCTGTGATTTTGTCCACAGCGTGACCACAGGAGGCTTAGGCCATCTGTGTCGTCCCATTACCTGACTGCCCAAGCGTTTCCTATCTCTAATGCCCTTGGCTTAGTTTGAAGACACAAAAAGTTGTTGGAAATTTTCAAAAAAAGAGAAGTACCTTGGAATATTTTCAAGGAAATATGAGCCAGGGAGTATTTTTTGTGCAAAAAGCTCAAATATGACAAACAGGCTTTTCTAGATATTTTAGTGTGGTGACTCATTCAGTGATTACAGAGCAGTGGTGATGGGTAGTGAAACACACTAATTCTAGAAAAGAATCAGAAAAAGAAGATGTTGAAGATGAGGCGTATTCTCTCAGATTCACCTATTAGGTGTTGGAGTCTGATGTCTCTTTGCAGCAAAGTCTTGGCCACTATCCTGCATTATGCACGGTTGGTTTCATTCTTCTACCTCCCTGTTGTTCCAGAGCAGGTGTCTGCTGCTTGTTAAATATTAGATGAAGCTACAAGGTGTTAGAGCAGTAGAGAGCAGTTATTGGAGAAATACTACATTATTTATGCAGACACTATGTCTGTCACAGATGTTCTTCAAAGGACGGGACTAAACCTTTAACTAAATTTTATTGGTGCGCCTTAAAACATTTAAGAAACAAATAAGACAGCAAATCTCACAAACTTGCTGAATGCTGCCTTCATGCAACTTAAAAGCTCAGTATTTATATGTAAAAGAACAATTTAGACGTAATTTTACTATTAACCATTAGAGGGCAGAAATTCACAACTTTTCAGGCAACTTAGAAAATCAGATCTAACAATATGAAAGATTTAAGACAATAAATAAATGTGTTTGCAAACCTAATTACCATTTTATTGGACTTAGCTGTGTACCAACTAAAACGATAATCATGACAAATTCCTGCAGAGAATATATAATTTTACTTTATCAGCAGCCAGCACAATAATCCATGCCTGAAAAATTTTAAAATTCTATTCTTGGATTTCACTGAATGGTCTGAATGCTGTTGAAGCAGAATGTCCTCTGTTTTGATTCTGACTGAGAACAGCCTGGAGGGAGGAGCCGCTCTGAAAATGAACCCATCCTGAACTGTTCGGCTACAACTGTTTTGCAGAAAGGAGCTGAGCGTCTTCTCTGCATGTTTCCTCCCCTGCCACCTTAGTGTCTACACACATTAGACTTTTAAAATGCAGGATGTCCAAAGGGCCCCAGCTCTTAAAGGGACCTCAGGTCCCGTGTCTGAGGGAGTTAACTAATCAGCTTTAACTGATCTCACTGAGCAGCACAAACTTGGCATCTACCTCATGCAAAAACTGTTCATTTAGCACATTTTAAATTGTTTTGAAGACATTTTGAGCAGATAAGCAATAGTTTCCTTTATTCTGTGTGAAGCCATTTTAGCCTTTTGCCCACAAAAAAACTGTGATCTGGTGCTTCGTGTTCTCATATTTATCCAAGTAATGTACATTTTCAGGACTTTAGTTACAAAATGGCATGAAAGCAGTATAATTTAGAGCTAAATAGCAGGCTGACTAATTGCCTTGATTTGGACAAGATAATGCAATGTGGCATTCATATTTACCCTTCAAAAGTAGAATAGATTAATTAAATCTGCCCCCCTGCTCACCCATTGTTTGTAAGAACAGGAAAACCTATAGACACAAAATGTTTCATTGCTGTAATGATTTTTAGCACTGTGGTTAATTTTCCAACAAAGAAAGAGGGCTGAGAGGAGAACTGAGAAGGCAGAAGAACTGTAAGTTCTCACAAGAACTCAGAGAAATTTGCTTTACATATATAAGGGCATTTTTTTTCATCCAGACAAAAAGGAGAAATTGTTCTGTTGTCAGGTTTACCTGTGCATGTCCATGACTAGAGGGGCTGTCACCCTCACTGTCTCTAATGACACGGCCAGGTTTGGAGATGCTCCCCAGCAGAGGGGGCTGGAGGACAATATGTCTTCTGGTTATTCCAGCAATTCTCTCTTCCCTGCAGTTCAATTCAGAGCCTTTCCGAATTGGTGGCTACTCCCTCCCCTTACTCACTTCACACTCCCCCCACTCACCGTGAAGCACACTCGCTGCTGAACCGAGTCTCCTTGATGGTGCCCTTCGCTTTTGAGATGGCCTTCCTTTGCTCTACCCGAACAGCTTCAATTTAATTCAATTCAGTTTATTAGCGCCAATTCACAACACACGTAATCTCAAGGCACCTTACACATACAATTCAACCAGATTATACAGTCAGATTGGTTCAAAGCTTTCTATCTAAGGAAAACCAGCTGATTGCAGCTGATTGACTCATTGACTCAAAAAGGCATCCCTCACACTAAGCATGCTTCTAGTGAAAGTGGAGAGGAAGAACTTCCTTTTACCAAGAAGAAACCTCCAGTAGAACCAGGCTCAGTGTGAGCAGCCATTTGCTAAGGCCGACTGGGGTTCAAGGAGACAGAAGAAGACAGAAAAAGAGCCTCTGAGCCAGCTCCCTTGTCAGAGGATGAAAGAGAGAGCATACAGTTAGTCACAGTTAGAGAAATTGACTGCACTGAAAAATAGGTATAAGCTGTAAAAGGATCAATTCTGAGGATACACAGTGGCCTACAGTCAAACTCTCACACCTTTCCCTAAAAAGCAGAATTAAAAACAGACAGAAACAATCAGGACATTTGGGAGCAAAGAGGGCGACACACTTTATCCTTTCCTGCCATGGTTTCCATCTGATGGATAACTGTCCTCATCTCCATTCTTCTTCTTCTTCGAGCTGATCTTTAGATTTTTCTTTCTTATTGATATTTAAGTCCACTGGAATCCCCATCTGGTAGTCATGCCTGAGAAGTTTCATGGTCTTCTCTAGCAAGTGCTCTGTGCATTTCCTCTGAGCATTTCTACTAACATTAGTCAGGAGCAACAATTTTAAATCACATTGTGCAACATCCCCGACCACTTCAAACAAAATCCTTAAATGAGGACGGAGGACTAAACAAGTGATTGTTAGATAAAGCAATGTTTAGATGAGCCTTTTTACTAAAACGTGTTGTTTTTTCTCCCTCCTTTCATAGTCTGTCCTTTTAATTGGAGAACTGCAGAAAGAGTGCAGAAGAGACCTAAGTCTTCTCTGGATATTAAGCAATGCGTCAGTTTCTCCACCAGTTGCTGGGCACTGCAAAACAAGGAAAAGGAAACATCTACAGTCTAATAAAAATCAGATAGAAATTTGTGACATAGGATTAATGCAGTATTAGAAAGTATCGCATAATTGTCTGACCACAGACTTACTTCCTGATACGCAGCATAATAAGTTGCTCCAAATATATATGTATGCCAAAAACATGTCATTGAAAGACCACCATTGAATTCTATTGGGTATTTATGCTAATTTTTATGCTTTGATCTATGTCAGCATTCTTATAACTAACACAGGCTCCGAAAAGGGTTGAAAAAGTAAAAGTATTCTAGGGGCCCATGAATGAAAGGGTCCCAAAGAGGCCCCTAATACTCACAAAATGAGTAATAAACTAACAATCACTAATAATTTTTTCTAAAATGTACAGGTAACATGTTTTTTTATATATTTTTTTAAACTGTCGTCACTTTTTCTGCATCAAACTGCAGCAGAGCAGACAACTTTTTTATAAACAGCAGGAGTGGGCAGAGACAGTTAGCTCCCCATCTACCCCTTATTGACTATATATTTCCAAAGACAAATCTTATTACATTTTACTTTAGCTGTAGTTAATAAATCAGTGCAGGCAAACGTTAAGCAAGCTGCTCTGCTCAAACATAATACATGTTTCAAACAGTTAAGAAAAGCAGCAGTCTGTCAGCCTCACCTGCACAACAAGGACCGTCTCAGCAAGGAGGTGAACAGCTCTGTGTTGAATGAACTGGTTATGAAGGAGAAAAAGCATTAAAGAGTAGAAAATCATCTGAAATGAAGAAAAAAATGTACTTTAATGGTTTTAAAAGCACTGAAATATAATGTTTGGTCAGTAGTTTCTATTGCTTCACTTTGAAAACAGAGAATACTTCTGATGTGCTGCCTGAGTGAAGGCTCTTAATCCAATCAAAGAGAAATATAGATTTTTTTTTTATAAATCAGAAGATCAGCAACCAAAAAGCCTTTTTTTTCATCGCAAATCTAATGCCATCACCTGTGCAACTACAGTTTTGAAGATAAATCCTTACTCTATGTGGGGAAAGCTGAGCGATTGTACTAAGGGATTGTAGATGGGGTTACAAGAAAAAGCTTTATTTAGCATCATTGTATATTTGCCATTCCTTTACATATCACTTTTACCTTCAAAGTGGAATATTTCCTTTCAATACAATATATGGAAAGTCCTGTTATGTCTTGGTTAGTGTGACACAACTTTAGTTAAACATATGCTGATTTTTTTTATTTTATTTTTTTGCTTGGTGCATACTGTTCTACAGACAATAATATTCAAATTCCAATAAATTATAATAAGCAACTTACCATGTTTTGCTTTGATTGTGTTTTCCGCAGTTTTTTTATTTTTTTTATTTCTCCACTGATTTTAAAGGTTTATATTTTCAAATAGTCTTAATAGGGATTTATATATTTAAAGAAAGTACTTAATACTTTACATTGCAGTGTCCATATAATCTGTAAAACTTCCTGCATAATTATGATAAAGAACTTTATCTGCATAAATCAAGTGGAACACTATGGAGATAGCCATACTGCTCTGCTTGTGAAAGTAAAATCTGTTGGGCTTTTTTTGGCATCAAGACAATTATTCTTATTGCCACATTGCCAGAAAGGACACTTTAAAAAATAAAGAAAGTCCTTAAAAGAAGAGGACGGTTTTAGAATTTAGAGCATCATAACTTTGCAAAAGACAATCAAAACGAAATGAATTTCGTTGTATTTTCAGTGCTTCCCTTTACCAACTAACTGTTATGAATTTCTTTTCACAAATATGGGAAGGATATGCAGAAAATATCATTAAAAATGAAAGCAATTTCATATTATTAGAATAAGGCTAAAAAGGAGAAGTCCTTAAGACGGTATGGGAGTCAAATCTCTAAACTGAGGAAAGCTGAAGAGAAAAAGGTTATAAGATCACCTCTTATTACCACAAGTCCCCAGAAGAAATATTGGAGGAAGATAAGTTACATTTAGCTGAGCTTCAAAAAACAAAGTCGACAATCAAAACGAGGCCCAGGGTGCCTTTGTTAGAACCAGAATGTGATGGCTAGAGGTGAGAAACAAAGTCTACTGATCAAAATCTAACTCTGTTTGTCACCTAAATACTATTAACACAATCTCAACCGATCCAAAACGAATGTCAACCTTTCTGCCAATTTTTACTCTAACTAAGCAGCTAAAATATAATAGAAATATTTAACTATCATTCTTAACAAGATTTACAACCTAAAAACTACTGTAGTGGAAAATAGAAACCGCTGTGACAGCTCTTTATGAGATGAGATCTCTAAATCCATTACTCCATATAAGGCCAACAAATCTCCTGGTATAGACAGTTTATCTGCAGAGTTTTATCAACCTTTTTCTAATCATGTAGCTCCTTTCCTCTAACAGCTATTTTTGGAGGTATAAAGCTTGACAGTCTGATAACATTAACACCAAACCAAACACCTACTACCTATTGATTTTTCCCCCTGCTTTTTATTGATGATAGGTGACCTTTTTATCTGCTTAATAATATTAGTAGGATTATGGCTTTGGTTCTGGCCGATAGAATTAAAGAGGTCTTGAAAACATTTAAAAACTAGAAAAGCAATCGAAGAGCACAGACCTCTGCCAAACAACTAATTTTGTCCCATATTGTTACTTATACCTATAGCTAAAACTCACACATGATCTAATTCATTACCAAATATTAATAAATTGTTTCTTTGGCATGAGGTGCACCTTTGAAAACAATAATTTCCTTAAAATCCTTTCATACGTCTATGTATAAGGCACAGCAAATTTCAGCAGCCTCTAGTGTTTGTTCTGCTCTCACCTTCTTAACACGCTCTGTACTCTCCTTTGTTGTTTGATCGGCAGATCAAGACTTTGAGCGAGGCATGACTCACCTTTCCTGTGTTTTAGTCTTCAGTATAATACTTCTGAAATTTTTCGAGTCCAAACCTGAAGCTGTCAATAGTCACTGCTGCCACCCTCTGGCTTAGGGGGGGATTGCTTGTCCTGCCACATAATGTTAAATAATCCTCTAAAGAAATTCCCCAATTCCAGATCATGATGTAGATCAAAACTAAAATATAATGGATTTCTCCTGGGAATGAGGTGCACCTTTGGTAAAAATGTCATTAAAAGCCGTTCATAACTTTTCAAATTATCCTGTACACACATAGACAGACAGACACACGAACTCTCCTAAAAACATAACCTCCTTGGAAGAAATAATGAAACAGTCCTGAGAAGCAGTCACATGTCGAACACCATCAGGCTACAGGCCTGTTTTGCAAAGCCATGATAGCATATCAAGCTGTGTTTTTCTGGACATTCTGGCTCTATTTGATCAGCCTAAATATTACAAATAGGTATTGTGATTTAGTCAAGTACTTTAATTATTTGAACATTATTATATATAATGATTAACTTTATAATTTTCTGTGCGGAAATTGTAAATGTCCTTTTTTGTTTTTGAAGGTGGCTGTTGCTATGTGTTTGACGGAAAGACCTTTAATAGACTATCATATGTATTAAAAGTGATTATGGAAATGGATAATAAAGAAGCAAAGGTGTTGTTCACAGTATCAGGCCCCAAAAATGCTCCAAACACATTTATCTTCCTTTACAATGGTGTCTTTATTTATTTTTTTCTCACAAATAATCTGCAGGGGTATCATGGCTTTACTGGGGATATCATCCTCAACCTGTACATATTCCTAGGTCCTAAAATTCAGCCCTGCAACTAACAAAACTATGGCTTGACCATTACACAGATGATCTATGTTGGACTTGCTAACACAGTGCCAAATTAAAAGATGTAATGATCAAGACACAGCAGAGTTTGTTTTTAGGTTTTATCAGCAACATAACCTACAACTTTATAACCCAAGCAGATAGATTAGACTGTTTAACCAACTAGAGGCTATTGAAGAGGGTGATGGAAAGAAACAACCTGATTTAAGTAAGAGGTAAAGTTTTGTCTGAAAATAAAATGTCTTTATTCCCCCATCAAACCATTTTCCACACTGTTTTTTCCGTGGTTTTCTTCTTTGTTAATGCAAATGCCTATCTTCAGGATCTGAGCGGTAAGGTACACTGGAAGGAACGCAAGACCAGACATGCTCATCAAATGGCAATTTAGAGCACACTTACTGTTGTATATACATGTTTGAATGGCATAGCACTCAAAGAGAATGGGCAAAAAGACACAACACTTCAACTCCATTAATAAAGAACCAAATCATTTCTTTTTAATTTATTCCTTCATGGTAAACATTTCTGATAAAGATAAAATATAAAGAGACATCATAATATCGTCTGTCTTTATGAACAATTAAATGAGGATTAATTAACTCGCCCTATTGAGTCACACTGCTGGCAGAGAGAAGTTTTTTCATAGGACGAACTCATATACTGAACTTGGCAGCTTAATTCACAAACCCAATGTCCTTAAAACTTTGGCATTATTTGTGTGCAGAAATCTTTATAAGGGAGGCAGATTTCCTCTTTGTGTTAAGTTTTATCTAACTTCTACATCAATATAAAATGTGACTTTCTATTATATTATAGAACTTGCAGAACTTGCAGTGCTTGCAGTGCTGTTCTAGATGTGTTTTACCATACCATACCATACCATACATACCATACCATACCATACCATACATACCATACCATACCATACCATACCATACCATACCATACCATACCATACCATACCATCTTTATTTATGAAGCACTTTACACACCGACAGGACCAAAGTGCTGTACACAATCATAAAATACAATGCAATTATAAAATAGAAAATATCGAATGTAATGTATATTAATACACAGACACAATAAAACAAATTGAAACCTCTCAGATTGTGCCAAAAGCCAAAGAAAAAATATAGCTCTAAAGAAGAGACATTTCTTATGCCCAAAGGAAGATCATTCCATAGCTTGGGAGCTGCTACAGATAAAGCTTGTTCCCCTGTGAGCTTGCACTTTGTCTTTGGCACCTTGCTTGAGAAGCAACTGATCAGCTAACCTGAGGGAATGGGAGGGTGTGTAAGAATGCAACAGTTCAGACAGATAGGGAGGTGCAAGGTCATTAAGAGCTTTAAAACTTTAAAAAGGATTTTAGAATTAATCCTAAAATGCGCTGGCAACCAGTGTAAGGAAGCTAAAATCAGGCAAATATGGTCAAATTTTCGTGTAACTGTTAAAAGACGTGCAATACTTTCTAATACATTGCTTCATAAAACATGTTGATAGAACACAGAACATGTCTATTTAGATCAGTATTCATTGTCTTCTGCTCATTGGGTCTCATTAGGGGAGTGGCGGCCAAGTAGTAAGGGCATGGAGCTCGAAATCCTGAGGTTCTGAGTTTGAGCCCCACTCCCACAGATTGCCACTCTGGGTCCCTGAGCAAAAAGACCTTTAACCCCACACTGCTCTCCGGGCGCTGCACAATTGCAGCACACTGCTCCCCAAGGGGATGGGTTAGAGAGTGAATTTTGTTGCTCTGTACTTGTGACAGTGCAACAATGAAAAAAAAGCTGCAAGGCTCATTCAGGGAGTAATTTATCTGCAAACATTTCACTGTGAAAATCATATTAGAGCCAGCCTATAACAAAAGAGGATGTTTGCTGATTGAGGACTGATATTATGTTACTGAAACTATTATGTTACTGAAAATACTCATCATAATTTCAGTTCAAGGTTTTGTTCTCACCCTCTTTTCACTAGTTAAAAAAAGAATAATATGCATCAAATAAAAAGGAGACATTCATAGCTGCAATGAAAACCGAATCAAACTTGTTTTTACTGGAATTATTCAAATTTAGCCTCCATCTTTTGATAATAACACAAACCGACTCGAACACAAACAAAAAAAAATAACTTCAATAAAGGGAAACATAGAAAATTAGGATAAAGATAAAAGATTGCACAAAACTGGAACTAATAAGACAAAACCGAAAGAAAACTACAAGGAATTGATAAAAAGAAAAGCAAAACTCCAACAGGTTACTGAGCCATTCTGTTGCAGATTTACTGCTCTGTTTGTGATTTATCAATTGAAAAGATGGCCTCAGATTTTGTAAAAACATGGTGTACTGCATGACTCCAAGGTTCCCTGATTCATAGATATCCCCGCCTTTATGCTTTACAGCTGATTTTAAATCGATTATCCACCATGCCTTTCAGTCAAACTTCTGTATTTTGGTGCAGTTCATTTAAATGATTTGTTCCACAGGTCTTTTTGGTCCATTAGGTTAAAATCTGAAAAAAGTGAGACCTGTAGAATCAGATGCTGAGCTCTTGCATTTTCTGAAAGGTTTCCCACAATCACAAGATGCTTTTTCCTGTAAATGAGAGACTGAATAATATACTGCATCTTGTTCCCAGAGGGGGATAGTAATTTACTACATTTACTTTAGTAAAATTTCGAAAAAATATCCTTTTACAAGTAGATTTACTGCAACATATTTTTGACTTATACCTTAGTATTAGAAGTAAAGTTAATATTACTTAAGAAACAAGCACACACACGGTTTCTGTTAAAGTGAGACTTCTTTTTTATAATTGAGCTGCATTGATATACTGTTGTTTTTTTTTCATCTGTTTAACCTGCTTTGCTGTTTGGAGTAAATATACAGTAAACAGTGTAACTGCAGTTACTTTATCCTGTTCTAACATATAAGTATGTTACCCCCTGGTAGCATTGGTTGGAAAAGTTTTCTTTTAAAATAAATTTGTAAAAGTGTTCCTTCCAGCTGAATTTATTATTTTGTGATTATGCTATTTAAATTAGAATAAAAAAAAGTAAAATAGCAGAATTTGCACACAATTTGGATTTTTCTTTTAAATTAAATCAGTTGTTTTGAACAGAAACTCTCGCATTGGTAATTTCTGGACAACTCATTTTCACATTTATGTGTGTAAAATTATATTATAGTGCTACAATGTTTTGACAACCACCTCAGTTAAATTAGTTTTAATCCTTCCCTGTCTTATGTGCAATCCTCCATGCTTGCATTTATCTTTCCAGATATTCTTTCTTTTCACAATATCTTGTACCACAAATTATGAAACCCCTGATTTCTTAAGTTTGTTAATTTGCTTATTATAACTGGCAGTAATTTCCGGAATGGGATGAGGCTGTGATTGAGTCACCGCCTCCAACTGCTTTAACTGCATTAGCCTTATGGTTTCTTTCTTCATGATTGATTTCACAGTTCCTAACGGTAAACATACATGTACACAATCTATGCAAGAAATGACAAATGGTTGCAACTTGTTCAATAATGTTGTTTCAGACAATGCAAGCATAATAAAAGTATTATAAAAGCATCAATAAAAATTTAAAAGACCAACAAAAAAGCTAAAGCGGGGTAGCGAAGATCTGTTTTACATATAGCTGATCTGCAATGTGCTTGATTAACAAAGCTGAAAGAAAGAAACATGTTACTTCCTTAAAATGCACAAAGAGAAAAACCAAAAGCTTGAAACCGATTTTTGACCTCTCGAACCTTTATGCGCATAGCTTTGATGGGACTTTGATAAAATGTTTCACCATCAGCTCTCATCTTAAGACTAAGTGGCTAAATTTTCATTAAGGTCGGCAACCTTTAATTTCATTTTATCATCAATAAAACTTTGATTCACTTTGAGTGGAAAAGAAAAGATCAGAGAAAGTCAAAAACACAGTGTGCTCTCCTGACAACAGCTGACGCAGAAGTGAAAATAAAACCGTCAGCAGTGATGGAAGCACTCGGGAATGCGGCCGGCTCTAGAGCAGATGTTTTTTTCCCCAGGGAAGGTTGGACTTTTTCCTCATGGAGTTTCCCAACTGATAGTGTGTGCCATGACGGGAAAAGCAGAAGAAAAACAGCATAACGTAATGAAATACTCTAAATACAGGAGCAGTTAAAAAGTTAAGTCAGACACAGTGACGTACACTGCTTTTTATCTTAGATATATTCCAATCTATAATTCAAGTACTTTACTTATGGATCTATGCAAACTAATGAAAGGTAAAGTGAATTAAGAAATGTAAGGTATTTACTCCCTTTACTATGAAGGCAAAGTTCCAGTTAAAACCATTTAACTTCAAATGAGAGAACTGACCTTGGAGGGATCGTTACGTTTGCAGAAGTTTTTGCAGTTACCAGGTCTGATTTGTTCATTTACGATTAGCAAATAATACATCCTCAAAGTTAAAGGCATATCCTGTAACTGAAATAGTTCAAACTATCAATCCATTTTATTTCCAGTTTAAAGGCCAACCAAACATAAAAAAATGACATAGAACTTTGGGTGGGTGAATATTTTTGTAAGCTGCAGTAGTTTTGGTCCCTCTTCTGAAAAGATCATGGATATGGTTTCTCAGAAAATAAGACCAATTAAAAAGACAACTTACATCATCTTTTTGTCCAAATACTGCAGTCATTCCTGTGGCCCATTCTCTTTCCTTCCCATCATTATGTCTGGAAACTGTTCACTATGAAGAACCAGCTTGTTTATCAATAAGCCTTTGTAAACCGACAGGAAAAGGGGGGTATGAATGGGGGGAGACATGCGGCAAAGGACCACAGATCAGATTCCGGGTCGGCCGTGTCAAGGACTAAAGCCTCCGTACATGGGTCCTGCGCACTAACCGCTGCTCCACCTGCATGCCCCTTTGTAAACCTACTGTAATTTAATGTAATAATATTGACATTTTATGGCTTTCTTATCAATTGAAAATATTGCTGACTTGAATGTTATCCAGCAGAAAGTGTCCCCAATAGGTTAGGCCAAAAAAGCTCCATTTACAGCATTCCTTTCATTAGAATGTAAAAATATTGATAGAAATTTGTCCAGAAAAACCCTTAATATTAGAAAAAGATGGATAAAATGGCAAATTGAAAATAATTATAAGGTATAAAGAGCTTTTTTCCCCGATAATTTTATGTAATTATACATTTTATGAGGGGAAAAAAAATGTAAAATTGAGGTTTTCATCCAATTTAAAAATTAAATGGAAAGAATGCAAAAAGATTATTTGACCCCAAACCCAAAAATAGAAATCCTGTAATTTAAAAAGATTGTCTAGCCTTTTTTTTTTTAAAATAAAAATATAAAATAATTGAGAGAATTTCATCAAGGTTCCTTTAACATACCAATTTTAAAATTGCTAATGATTTTTACAGATCTTACATATTTTATTTTTGCTTGCGCTTCACTAACCATAAATGTCACCAAAAGGTCACAGCTCACCTTTCTGATCATAAATAGCCCTCCAAAAATTAAAAGGGAACACGGAGGTAACACATCTTAGATCCCAATGAATGAAACATTCCAGCTAAAGAGCTTAATTCATTACAGATTGGAATCCATTGAGAAAAAAATAACTTCATAATGATCAGAAAGGTCTGGGTTTTGGATCATACTTTAAAAAAGGAACATACCAATTAAGGTCAATCAAAGTTCAGTGGAAATGAGGAGTCAAAAAGAAAACATCTGTTCAGAGCATCATTTTTATTCTGAGCAATCAAAATGTTCCTATTAATTCTTTCTTATTTCTTTTACTCTTTTATAAGGTGACCTTGACCGCATTTAAAAGCACAATTTAAAGAAACAACATTAGTAAAACGAGGCTCTGTAGTGTGTGTGACCTGTAGCACCTTCCTAAACTGCCTATTCGCTCCTGATGAAGCAGCAGATGTTCTCCTAAATAATGTCCTCCTTGAACTGAATTACATCATCAGTGAACTCCTGAAAAGGCTGTGATGCAGCATGGCATTAGTTCATGGAACGAGACAAGATGTCCCAGGTGTGCTCAACTGGAAATTAATCTGGGAAACGTATCAGATCAGTCCATAACAACAATGGCTTCATCATGGAGGAACTGCCGACACACCTCTGCCACATGAGGTCTAGCCTTGCATCATCATCTCTATGGTTCATGACAGTTTGCTGCCCATCTCTTGGTGCACTGGCCTGTCTCCTGGTATCTCCTTCATGCTCTGGATGCTGTTGACAGACAGCAAACCTTTTTGCAACAGCTGGCACTGATGTGCCATTTTGCATTACCTGTGAAACGCAGACAACATTATGCAACAGTTGCCAAAACATCAGCCAGAAAAGTTGTCAACAGAAGAAACCACTAATTACCTCTTATTTCCACCTGTAGTCTGTGGTCCATTTGCACAGCAGCAGCAGGTGGAACTAATTTGCCATTAGTTTTATTTCATCAGCTGGACCTGTAGATTATTACAGCCCTGTGACTGATTTGGGGTAAAATAGTACTTTTTATTTGGGTATTTTATGTTTGAGCAGTTTTCTTTAATATCTGGACATACATGGTGGTACAAATAATTTATGCTTGGTTAATCTAGCGCAAATGTTTCAAAACCCAATTACGGTTTTATACATGTCTGCAATCTCCACTTCCCTTTCTGTTCACAAGTTTCACACCTCAATGAAATGCAGAACTAAATGGGTTTAAAAAAGGAGGAACTTTGAAAGGTTGCTCTATATGTTCTAATTTGATTGAACATCAGATTGGGAAGAAACAAAAAAGAACAATAAAGAGAATGACAAATGTGCAAACATTTTAAAGTTGCTCAATATCTAACTCTTAATGTACAGATTTCAGACTTGCACAAACAGCAGCCAGATAAGGCCTAGAGCCAAAAATTACTCGAGGAAAGAAAAACCCGTGATTGCTTCAAGCCAGTGGGTGAGTCCTCTGCAGGTTTAACTTCCTGGATCAGGGAGTATATTAGAGGCCGTGTGTCTCTCTTCCTCACTCACTTCTCAGACTTGTAAACAGTCAGATTCAAAGTGTTGGAGAAAAGAAGACTGGCTAGCGCCTGTAGACCTTCTGCTTCAGGTAAGGCTCAGCGATGGCTCTATAATTTAATAATGGTGTTTTAACAATCATTGGTTTAACAATAATTAAACCATTTTAATATATTAAATCTCAAATAGTGTTTGTTGTTTTCTCATGCATTTAACTATTTGGTCAGATACTGTATGTACAGACCATGACCTAACTCAACTCTTTATAATAATGTCAGTTTGTGAAGTTCTTTTTCTGCACTGATTCCACCATCCTGTAACTGAAGTTTACAAAGAATGAGGGCTGGATCTTAATTCCTATCCTAATTTAATAGAAATGACTTTTAGACTTGCTTAACACTGGTCATGTGGTTTTGACCAGGGGAAACAGGCCACTCTTTCAGATATAAAAAAAAAAAAAAAATCCCAAACCTACTTAGAATATTACACAAAAATATATTCTTAAGAGGCACTTATATTTTTTGTCCATATTCTTTAATTAAACAACGTGTTTCATTTTAGTAAATATGTGAATGCATTACAGCAAATTGTCTGAGAATCTGAGTAATATTGGATTATATCCACCCCTCTTCTCTTGGCAAATTTACAGTATCTTGCAAAGAAATCCAACATTTTTTAATCTATCTAAAAAGGGTACTATTCTTTTGCAGTTAGTCCCTCTACTTCAATACAACTTTGTTTAATTCAATGCAGCTGTCAATGTTTAAAAGTCCATCACTAAAAGGCTTGCATTATGCCATGTTTTTTTTGTTTTGTTTTTTACAAAAACAGAAGTTTTTTTTTGCCATTTTTCCCTCCAAATGTTCACATAAATCCTGTGTGTTTCCCAGAACACATAATGGCTCTGTCCTTGTTGCTGGTTCTCCTGGCGGTTGTTTCTACTACCTTGAGCATGAACCCAGGAGTGACGGTCAGGCTGACCAATAAAGGCCTTCAATATGGTAATTTTTCCAGCTAAGGCTCCTTCTGTGGTAAGACTTCTGGCTTTGTTCTCATGCATTCAAACCTGTGCTTCTTTTTCCAGGTAAACAACTGGGCATGGACGCCCTGCAGGGGCAACTCAAATCTGTCCAGATCCCAGATTTTTCAGGCTCACAAAGAGTGTCTCCCATTGGTAAAGTCAAGTACAGTTTAACAAAGTAAGACACTGTATTAATCATAAAACACTCTAAATTAAGTGAAAAAACTGAAAGGCTAATTTTTCTTAAACCATCTACTCCAGCATACGGTTGGTGAATGTGGGGCTGCCGAAGTCTGCGGTGGATCTGGTGCCAGGGACGGGGGTGAAGTTGACTATCGGAGATGCCTTCATGAATCTGCATGGAAACTGGAGGGTCAAGTACCTCAGAATAATGTGAGTAAATATCCTCTCAAACTGAAATCCTGGCCATTTTCTATCACTGACCGCTGTGTGAATCTCCTCTCACAGTAAGGACAGCGGCTCTTTTGACGTGGGTGTCACTGGACTCTCAATCAGCACAACTGTCGCAGTGAAAAGTGACCAGACGGGTCGACCTGTGGTCAGCAGTACCAACTGTGTAGCCAATGTCGCCAGTGCCAAAGTCAAGTTCCATGGGGGAGCCAGGTAAAAGAAGAAGATCCATGAGGGAACTGGACTTCCACCATGTGCTGCAGAAGCCTAACATCTGTCATGGTTGTGTGTTTCAGCTGGCTTTACAATCTCTTCAGCAAGTTCATAAACAAGGCTCTTCGTAACGCTCTGCAGAAACAGGTGAGGGTAAACCAGTAATCTTACACTTAGTAACTCCCAATTTTAATAGTGATTTTTCTTTTTTTATGTTTCATATCATTTCCTTGTACTTCTCAGTCATCCTCTATTCTGCTTTGGTCCATCACATAAATCCCATTAAAAAGCATTGTAATTTGTGAACATAGTCTATGCCATGTGGTTATTATAATGATTAGTTAACTAATTTGATCAGGATAGGCTGCATTTACACCCAGGCCTTCTTGTTTTTCACCATAGTTTCACCCTTGTTACTAGCGAATGTTTATTTTTATCCTAAAAGTTTAACCCAGATGTTCCCACGTCCTTCTATTCTTAGCAGTAGCTTCCACATTAAATGCATGAGGTCTTTTTTGTCATGATTAGACATCAGTGTGAGGATTTCTGTGAGTAAAAACTAAGCAGTTCATTGGGTGTTACAACAAAGTCTGTGACCCGTCATATATTGTGACTGAAGCTCCTGGAGTCTGCTCCCCAGTCTATGCGTCTACAAACCCTAACTTCAAAGCATTCAGAACTAAACCTAAAGAAGTCTATGATGGAATACATGTAGGTCATAATATATAGAGGGTCACAGATTTTATTGTAACAGGAAACTGAAATGTGAAAAGCCAAACAGCCCACTAGGTTGCCAAAACTTGGATCCTTTTGTATTGCTCAAAAATAATATACCGAACCCATGGTAGTGTGGCAGTGCCTAACCACTATTGGCAATACAAGCAAAGAGATTCTCAATTAAAAGAAAAAGCTCACTGCAAGAGGGTGTCTTTTTTTCATCTTAAAACTTAGAAGTTTTCTCTTTCAGATATGAAATGTTATCAAACTAAGTATTTTATCAAATTGTGCAGTTTCAATGAATAAAAAGGTATCATTAATGTGATTCATCCTGATGAAATAACATGAAATAACAGTGTTAACAAGCTATTATTTCATCCTGATTAAATAATAGCTTGTGATAACATGCTTGGAAATTGCTGTATCCAATATTTCTACCAGGCAAACCTTGTATCTTTTTAAAACGGTTCTTATTTTGGTGACAACTAGAGCAGAAAATCACTCTTCCTCTTCTTTACTGTGCAGATCTGTCCTCTGGTCGATAAAACAGTGGCAGGTTTAAACCCTAAGCTGAAAACGCTCAATGGTAAAGCATCCTTTTTTTCATAACATTTAGTCTTTGTGTCACAGAGGGTTGGTGAGCATCTCTCTGTCTTATTGCAGTGCTGGCCAAGGTGGACAAATATGCAGAGATTGAATACTCCATGGTGTCATCTCCAGCTATTTCACAAGCTACTCTTGATCTGAACATGAAGGTAAAAAAAGCTGGCAATTTAAAACTTGTCTATATGGATTTTATTAGAATCTAACATCACTAGTGCTTTTCTTTTAAAGGGGGAGTTCTACAACATTGGGAAACACCAGGAGGCTCCTTTCACCCCTGCAGCTTATTCCCTCCCATCCGAGAACAACAACATGCTGTACATGGCCCTCTCTGCCTTCACTGCCAACTCTGCAGGTTTCGTCTACAACAAAGCTGGAGTCCTCAGCCTCTATGTCACAGATGACATGGTGAGCAACTACATGCTGTTTTATTGCTTTCAGGGTACCCTATATCCCACTGGAATGACAACATTCCTTTATCCGTTCCAAACAGGTCCCCAAAGGCTCACCCTTCCGACTCAACACAAAAACATTCGGGATCTTCATCCCAGAGGTGAGAGGAACTGCATGGATTTGAGCAACATAAACATCTCTAGCAGTCCCAGTATCATGGATCCGGTTTCTGTTTTCTCAGATTGCAAAGCAGTACCCAGGTTTAATGATGAAGCTGCTGGTGAGGGCAGAGCAAAATCCCACTGTCACTTTCCAGCCCAAAAATGCAACTGTTCAGGCCAACGCCATGGTGACGGCGTATGCCATCCAACCTAACGGGACACTGTCCCCTCTTTTTGTCCTAAACTTGGTATGCCACAGTGTGGATGAGATTGAAATTCACATTTTAGGTTGGGGGAGATTCAATCTTGAACATTTTTGATGCTTTGTTTATAGGAGAGCAGCGTGAGCGCAAACGTGTTTGTCAGAGAACTGAACGTTGCTGGACGTCTCACTCTGAACCAGTAAGTCACTAAAAAATAATGCAGTAATTTCTCCTTCAATTCCTGTGCGGATATTTAATCAGTTCAACCTTGCTCTCTTTGTACAGAATGAAATTGTCCCTGGGAACCAGTTATGTGGGACAGTTTGATGTAAGAGCTTTATCCTCCGAGTCACTGTAAAGACTGCATCACCTCATAATCAAACTAACCATGCTGCTGATTCACAGGTTGGCTCCCTTGACAGTGTGCTCAGAATGGTCCTCAAAGTGGTAGTGATACCCATAGTTAATGGTAAGTTAATCAGGATCCTTTAAAACAATTTAAAATTTTCTAAGGTGAAGGGGAAATTTCTGGAACAGTTTATTTGATACGCTAAAATGTCTCTAAAATCTTTGATCTACAGTGAAATCAAAAAACAAAATGACTGTCTGAGACTAATGCTTACCTGTTTTGCTTTTGGTAGCCTTCACATGCTTATCTTTGTTGGATCAATAGCCTCACACCTATGTTTGCATTTAAAATGTATTAACAAGGGCTCTTAGAAAAGGCTGGAGCTGTGTTTATAAGTATATTATTTATCTAGATGAGTATATTCATTACAAAAAAGTTGAAAAGTAATCCACTGGACTTTGTTTCCAAGTTTAAAGATGTCTTGTTGCCCATCCAAGAAACTTTTTTTTTAATTCAAAATGTCCGAATTAGCGTTGAGTTCGGAGCTTTATATAGTGGCCCAAAAACTTGTTTTGGCTATCATCTCAACCATCATCTCCATGCAGGGGACAAAACACCTTTCTGGAGCATTGACCAGTATCTGGTATTGCAGGCTATCAAAGACCTCAACGACTCCCATTTCCTAAAGGGCGGACCCGTTCTTCTGGGTCAATTTGCATGTTTTCTAAGCTAAAACAAGTGTTTGTTTGTTTTTTGAGGTTACTATATTAAGCTTCGAACTCAACGCTAATTCTGACATTTTGAATTGCAATTTTTTTTTTACTTTTTTGGAATGACTGACCTGGATGACTAAGAATCTTCTACAGCTAAATGAGTATAGCTTAGAATAAATTATGCAGCCTATATTAAACTGCTTTAGCAATTAAAATTAATTCAAAATAATTTCAATTGACAAATTGGTTACATTTTTACTGAATGATAATTTTCCTGTAATATATCCTGCATGTTAGAAGTTCTTTATTTTAAAAATATGTTTCTAAAAATGTTCAATAGCAACCATGCATACATTTTTTGGTGATTTTACTGTTAGTGCCATTGCAAATTTATCTTAATCTGTCAATAGAAAATCTGGCTTCTTTAATCAATATTAAATCAGTATTAGTGCCTTCAAATTTAGTTGGTATAAAGTTCTGTATTGAAACATCAGTGATTAATTTAACCTAAACTGATTCATTTTTATTTACAGTTCAACTTGGAAAGGGTTACCCACTCCCTGCACTCGGGAAGATGAACCTGGTGAACCCCCAGCTTCAAATCATGAAGGTTAGAGACGTGTTTTCTGTTCAGCTGTAGTAGGGATCATATATTTTACATGAAAATGTTTAAAAATTGATTTCTGATAGAAAAAATGTTATGCTTCTCTGTAGGACTACATGCTGATCGGGACCGACGTTCAGTTTACAGGTTGAACTGAAAACACCCCAACATGGAAAGAAAACAGCTGTTATTCCAAAGAGAAATATAAATTTTTTAATATCAGTTCAGATATTTATCATTTTTGTATTTGGTTGTTTTGTTTGTTTTTTTGGCTCCATGTAACTGTGGATGAGGCGCTTGTGTTACTGCTGTTCTCTAATAACAGTCGACTTTCTGCAGGGCAGAGTCCTATTCAGGAAAAATTCTTCCCTTCCAAAGCAGATCACAGCATTATTTTCAGCTGCTGACTTTAGCCAAATCCTATTTCAAATTTCCTGGCTTAGAGGAATGATGCTGTGAATGTGCTGATCTGAACAGTTCTCCTGCAGCCAGGAGAATTGCATTACAAAGTCAGAATAATCAATCAAATGCAACAGGGACAAAAATCAATCAACCACAGTTGAGTGTTATAAAGACACTATTATTTATAAAAACAGCATTTTAGTAACATAAATACAACTGGCTTTGACATTTAAAGACACAAAACTGAGCTTTTAATAGTGCTGCATAGCAGATGGTGTTTCTTAGTTCTGTTTTTGGCGTCGTGTAGCAGAATGTAGCATCGTTTGTTTCCATCACGGCAGTGCATCAGTGTTCTTTCTCAGGGAGCCATGACCAAGGGCCCGGCCCCTCAGGCTCTGGGAGCTGGCTGACAGGATCTACGAAAAAATGACAGACTGATTGTAGCAGAAACCAAGCTAGAGGCTTGTGAGATTATCAAGCAGTAGACATGTGATAAGTGCCAGAATAAAACTATTGTAGATTCAGCAAATGCTACCACTTTTTCTTCTTTTTACTGTAAATTTTAATAAAACAAACTCTAAAATCTCCAGTTCTAGTCAGAGGTCCTGTTAAATATTTAATAATGTCAAAGTTGTGACTAAAAGGAAATATGTAATTTTTGCAGAATCATTTTACTCATGTTTTTGTCAATGATCGATTCCTAATAAAACTTTGCTATCTTAACACGTTGAGATGTCTTATTGTGGGTGAACATGGACTAAACTAAAGTTTAGAAAACAAGCTTAAGAATTTAGGCTAGTTTTACAAGAGCCAAATCGAGACGACTACTTCTAGAGCATCACTACTACTGCAGTTATGGTTGGATGTTGAAGTGGACACTGTCATGAGGGGAAATTTGGTGAACAGGGTCATTGGCAGATGAAGCTTAAAAGAACGAGCATACAGATGTACCTCAAATTACTGGAAAGATTCAAGCTCTTTCTGATAGAGAGATGCTGCTGATGCTCATAGATCTGTTTTAATAGTTGAAACTTCTGGTTGTGGCCTCTTTTGGCAGAATAATGAATAGCGGGGGGAAAAAAACAGTTTGTTACTGTTTGTTTATGACGACAAACTAGTGCTGGATGGAAGTAGCACATATTTTAATCATTAAACATTTGAGATGTACAGGTTGTGAATTGCCTGGTCACTTTCTGAATACCAGCAGAGACCAGCCCTGTGTAAATGCAAGTTTCACAGGAACAGCACAATATTAAAATAGTAAACGAAGAAATGAGACCAAGAGACACAAACAGTAAATTACAGAACAGAGAAAAATATTGCAAGTTACGAAAAGTTGCAAACTGGTGCTGCATGATGGAAGTACTCCAGACCACTAGGGGGAGACAACCAACTCATATGGGACCTTACTAGTGCTGCAACTAAAGATTATTTTGCAATTAATCAATTAATAATCAGAGCAGATTAATGGATAAAAATTTTATTTTGGGTTTTTTCACAAAGTTGGTACAGTTTCTGCTCCAAGTGTGTTGCTCAGTCAGCTAAAGGTGTGTTTTACAGTCTCTACACTCCTGTTTAACAATTAATTGATTACTAAATTAGTTGACGATTATGTCAATAATAGATTAATCACGATTAATCCGATTAACTTGTTTCAGCCCTAGACCTGAACATTTTTAAAGGCATTAATGGATTGCTAAGACGGGTTAAGTATTTACAAAAAAAAAGATCCAAAGGAAAACTTAAAACTTCCCTCAGAGGTTTTCTAGTTATCGTCCAATGTCTGGCTCTGGTCTATAGATATCAGTTTATAGTAACGTCTATGTTCTGGTCCCATTTTATCATCAGCCATAATATAAGCATTGATTTAAAGAAAACAACTGATAAACTATGTATTTGAAGTCATGCACACATGATGGATCTAAAGAAAACTAGGTTAATAGAAAGAGTAGGCATGCAAAACACAGGTTAATACCGAGCAATGGGTTTATTGTTCCATTTAAAGCCTACAACTACAATACTATAGCGCATTGACACAATCCTGCCCAACCCTGCAGAATCGCTCTTCTCTGAGAACGCCCCCGGTAGAATAGGGTTCTTCCTTATCCAGTGGAAACCCGGCGTAATGAAATTGTTAACAAACTGTTGTTAAAGCATGAATTTCATTGATACATTTGTTGGCATTTTCAAATCTCTGATGATTCCAGAGCAGCTATCAGCAGCATTGATGCACTGATTGATGGGAACATGGCAGCTGCCATAACGAGATTAACTAGGGTCACAAGTATCCTGTTAGTTTCACATTGCGGGAAAAATACAGATATTGCAAGATTGGATAGTTATAACAGGCCTGGATGGTTCTGTTTTTTGTGACCACCAAGTCTGAGAAAATAAATAAATAAGATCCCAGTAAAGCAGAAGTATTCTACTGATTTTCACGCTCTATTAAGCAATTTAATAATTCCACAAAGTTCCTCAGCTGACACCAGATCCTAAATGTAAATCCGTCTGTGGAGAGATGGAAGCGGTGCCGGTGAGTTAGTCCAACAGGAATGTTTTCAGAGCTGAGTGACTCAGATTGTGCCAGGTTTGCGTTATCGAGCTGGAGTTGTGGAGTTGTAGGCTGTAAATGAAACAATGACCCATTTGGCCAATACCACCAGCTTCTTATGTACCTACACTTTAATTCCCTTCTTTTCCTTGGATATACCAGGGCAGAAGTTTTCAGTACTAACATTTACAATAGCTGCTAATTAATCATATCATCAGGATTTGTTTTTACATAAAAGTCCAGAAAACATGTGAACCAAAGTCTGTGCATGTAGTATTTTTTCTGGTAAACTGGGCCAGATTGCTTTTCACCGACTGACTTCCTGCCTGAATGACAGACAGTTGCTACTATCAAAGATCAGCATTCCCCGTCAGTCAGAGCGGTTCCATCGGGTGCGTTTCTGAGCCATACCATGCGCTCGATTTTCTGCCTTCAGAACCTTTCCAACCACAGGATGATTCACTTTAGATGAGGAGTTCAAGGAGGGAGAAAAGCTCTGATATCTCAGCATCACCTGAAATCCTTTTTCTTTTTTTTTTATGGTTTTCTACTTTTACCGATACTATATAAAACATATGGACTAACATGAACGTTACATTTACTTTATTCTTAAAAAAAAATAAAGTTTAGACTGTACTGCTGCAATATACTAATCAAATGTATTGGTTCTTCTTTTTTGTAAAATAGAGAAACAGTTGACAGTAAAAACTTAAGAGAAAAAATTAGATTTCTTGGATAACAAATTTTTAGAGCTTCTTATATAGATCTATAAGTTGAGCTACAAAGCTTAAATATTGTCTGGGTAATAAAAAAGCCATGGGGTTCTTCAAAAGGACTGAGACAAACATAAAATCGCACATTAGCAGGTATTGTCCAAGCAAAGTGGTTTAATATCCACATAAAGAAACGGAACAGTAGGCAACAGATTTTTATTCACTACCTTGAATTTCTATGTTGTTCACATCTGCTTTGTTTGCTCTATTCACAAACTGACCAGCAGATGGGTAAATGCAAAGGAAAAAAAAACGTTATGCACAAAAAACATGAAGACATCATAAGGAGAAATTTGAGCTAACATATTTACTCATTTACGTTGGGTTAGCCTATAAAGCCCATTTCAACTGTTTCAGAACAAGCTCCTCACAGGTATAACAATGAAACCCATCCTACCTTCACCAGCACATAGTCTCCAGGGCAGATTGGCGCAGTGATGGATGCAGAGGACTGAACGGCAACATCTTCTTTGGGGAAAATCACTTTCATGTTCCCATCAGTTCTCCCACACAGATCTACGGAAGATCTTTTACTTTCCTTTATAAAAATAGAGAGTGGAGTTAAGCGGCGTTGCCTGGTAACAGGTTAGTGTAACCCTTTACACCATATTAGATCATTTTATTCCTTCATGTCTAAAGGACATAATCAGGTTCACATTTCCCTATGGTTAAAGTCAGCAAACCTGAAGCAGTATTCCACTATCATTTGTAGACAGAAATGATGAACAAAAAGATGAAGAAACCTTATATCTTGGATATAATGGCACAGATTCACTTTTTTAGTTTTTTTTTTAAATGCACCACCTTCTTCGATCTGAACTGCAAGCCTACAAAAGACGTGGCTCTTGCCTAAACTAATGTGCCGGCAAACAAGAGCATTAACCAGAGAAGCAGACAAGAGGAAGATCTACACCTCAGGACGGAGAATCTGATCTGTGTTTTAAAAATCAGATATTATGTTAGAGAGGCTGAACTCACTCCCTCGACCAGCACCAGCTGCGTGCTGCCGACGATGGCAGCGTTGACCTTCGCAGCTTCCTCCCGGAAAACACAGATGCACTCCTCCAGCCTCCGCTGCTTCACCTGTGGCGCCACGTCGTCCTGTAGCCGATGGAAGGCGTGTGTCTTCTGCAAGGGATCAGACACACAAAAAAAGAAAGATAAAAAAGATTAATTACTAGAAAGCAAATGTATGATAGACGACCCTCCGTTGGTGTTATACGAGCTCACCTTCCGCATGCTGTAGGCAAATAGGAAGCCCACATTGTAGCCCACCTCTCTGATTAGGGAGAGAGTTTGCTGGTGGTCTTCTTCGGTTTCGCCACAGAAACCGGAGATGAAGTCGCTGCTGAGACTCACGTCTAAAATGTGAAGATAAAGTCACTGGTCAGTCACTGATTTCATGAAGCAAAAACCCCATAAACTGGGGTTTTCTTTTGTTCTTTTACACATCAACATATGACACTATGGTCCACATTAAGTGCTTTAGTTACTTAAATGTTTAAGAAAACAAACCTCTGCAAGAAATAAAAAAAAATTTATTTTTAAACTTTAATCTCCTCTAAAGGTTCGGCTTACTGTATGTCCAGTTGAAGCTGGATGCTTTTGCATTTAGATGAAGAAAGTGGCAGAACTGTTACCACACTGGGACAATCTGCAGTAAAGATTCCTTTATTCGTTTTGTGCAAGAGAAGAAACGCTGACGTCTCTGCCTTCTCATTGGCGGAGTCAGCGGTAAACAGGCGCACTGATCTATGCAGGATCGGCCTCCTGTGGCGAGCCAACTAAGCGGAAGGTGTCAGAAAAGATTATACAACTAAAACTGCAATGGGAACACTTTCTGCTGCTCCACTGCTGAGTCACATTTATGTTTAAACAGTTTAATGTCATTATGGGAATAACTTCAGATGTATTTGGATCCTTTAAAGATTTTTTGAAGTCCTGCTTCACCAACATTTTTCAGCTAACTGTGGATTTTCTCTTCACTACATGGGCTCATAATACTACAGAAATATATCAATACATCTACAACCTCTACTTGGAACCTGGATGGCTTTTTTATTTAAGGTTTACTTCCTTCATTTAATCATAATGACTCCACCCCCGTGCCTGACCACACTTGGCAGAAAGTGTAAATACCAAGCTGGAAATATACAAGAAGCTTATTAATGGCTACAAAAAGAAATATGGTCAGGATACAGCATGATGTAAGTTGGAATAAAAAATTAAAGCTTAAGTGTGTAATTTTCAGCGACATCTAATGTCCAGACTGCAGATCGCAGCAACATGAACATCTCCCCCCCACCGCTTCTCCCCCCCAACAGTACGGCGAGCGTTACGGGACAAAATGTCTTCCACGACGTCCGCATCACCTACCTTCTCAAGTGATGAGGTTTGTTTACATAGATAATTTTACAGATAGTATTTATTAGTATCTATAGTAATATTTAGTATCTATTGTTCAGTACCGTCTCAGTTCATCTCTCTCAACTTGCCGTAGTTACTTTCGAGCGTAATGGGCGATCTCGCAATCGCTAATTGGTTGGCTCTGCGCTGCCGTAGCGCAAAGATGTCTGCCTCCATGGCTGCGAGACCCGCTCCTATGTAATTATAAATAACGAATTCTAAGGCAACGAAAATATTAAGGTTAAGAGGCTGAGCTCGTAGATGATGATAAATAACATAGTTATGTATAATATATTACATTTCTGACTGTATATCCCTGTAATTATTACACACTGTAGCTTTAAGCATGAGGGTTTAATTGATGCGAGACCATCTCTCGTCAGCAACTTGCCTCTTATCCCAAAATGAAACAACCCTCCTCTGCAGGAGCAGCGGCGTCTCTCTCTCTCTCTGTTTAAAAAGTTTAACAAACAATTCTTCTGTTCTATGTAGGAATGTCCCAATACGATGTCAATATCAGGCAAAAAAAAAAAACTATATCTGATTGTAACGGCCTTCACCTAAGATCTCAGATATGGGCCTGATGATATAAACACAATGCTTCTGTCTAAAGTTTATTTTGGATAATAACAACTAAGTCAGCTGTTCTCATACTTATTGTTATTGACTATTGTTCTCTGAGTAAAATCACTTAATCAATCACCTAATATTCCACACTACAAAATAAGTATTAAAATAATGTATGATTTGTGTTTATATTAAATCGTGCCAATATTGTTCTCAAGGATGCAATAGAAGTATCCAATCAGAAATGTAAAAAAGTTGTATCCAGATGAAACTAAAACGTTTCCATTTGAGGAGTTCTAAGTAGAACATTTTAACAGACAACAAAATTTTTTTCAACTCAAATGCAAAACATTTATATGTTTTTTTTTTTACATATGTGGTACAAATACTGCTCTAAGGGGGCTGCTCTTCCATCTGAAAGCATGCTTTAGAGTCTCTTTACTCTAGTTCATGATTAAACGATTATTTCAATAATCGATTAAAGATGATTAATCCAATTCATTATTTTAGCCCTAATTCATTCAGATTCTTATTATATTAATGATAACATCATGCTTCATAATTTCAACCTCTAATTTATGTACTATATTCACTTGTTCATCTGCTTTTGTAACTCTAAAAGGCGTCAGACACTACTGCATCAGACCTGGGTGTGTACACCATTTTCCTTCCTCTGTCCTTGCAAAGTGTGGGTTTTAATCTCTATTTGTCTATTTCTACCTTGAATTAACTTTAATGGCTTGATCTAGAAAAAGGATCTGCCTGTTATCTTTGCCTGCAGGTTTTCTGATCAGGTCAAATGTCTTTCACTCTGTTGGCTTTTTTTGCGTAGGCGGAGCGATCTTAATGTTGGGGCACATCAACTCTAACCTTTGCATCCCACTCAAACATCCCCTAAACTGTAGAACAGTTGTAGTTATAAAAGTGGATCAGAAAGGCCGAAATTAATACAAAATTCATAATAATTTTATGTAAGGTTCTGTACATAGACTTCTAATGCTATTTCATTAGTGCTGTGCAGTGACGGTTGATAAATCGAAGTGGAACATGATTCTAGATGCTTACCTGGGATGATTCTCTTTATATTGTCCACCAGGTCCAGGTAGGCCTCCCTGGTGTAACTGAATAGGAGAGATAAAGAGTAATTCAAAATGATTCCTTCCCCACTCATTCTGAAAAGACAACAGTGACATCCTACCCGCGCCGCATGGCCTTTAGGACCTGGTTACTCCCACTCTGGGCTGGAAGATGGATTTGCTTACAGATGTTCTGGCGCTCTGCAATCAGCTGCAGAACCTGCAGGAACCCATAAACCAGAACTCAACTCCAGAGATTAAAAAACATCTTAACAGCAGAAACGGCTTTTCTATTATTTTCTTAACTCAAACACTATCATTTGTTTTATAATGGCAGGAAATTATCTGTATAACATGTACATCCAACTCCACCAGTTTACCTTAAGAAAAGGAAAGTGACTAGTGTGGCATACCTCATCAGGAAAATCCTTCGGATGAGGAGAAGTGAACCTGATTCTCATGTCGGGGTCGATGCGCGACACTTGGTCGAGCAGATCGGAAAAGCGCAGACCTCCCTGCTTGGTTCGGTAGACGGTGTCGAAGCCGCGGCTGAGCTTCGTCAGCTCTGGGCCACAGAACTGCTGCTCTGACGTGTCCCTGTAGCTGTTCACATTCTGACCGAGCAAAGTCACCTCCTTCACACCCTGACACACAAACATACACAATACAGATGCAACTGATGGTGACTTTTCCCTGAATGAAGACGATAATATACCTCCAAAAATTAAAGCATAAAACCAATTTCCTACAGCCGTGTTGCGGCTGCATCAGACACTTTTTTCAACTAAAACTCCTTAATAACCTGCTAATATGTAAACTTTCAAAACGAAAAAGCTGAAAAGAAAACAATCAAAAAAAATTTCCAGATTGCAGAGAGAGAATAAACTCTATTTGCATCAAGTTGATAGGAAAGCGAAAGGATCTCTGGAAATTACATCCCTGATTCTTTCACAGCGGTTACAGTCTATAGCATTTATAAAATCACTCCACGACTCAAGAAAATTTGATTTAGATTATCCATAAATAAAGCTAGTGTGAATTAAACTAGAGCATTATACGTCCACAATGAAGCCGCCTCACTAATATGTTTGACCATCTAAACCATTCCAGGCGGGGTGTGGTGAATTTTTTTTTCTTTTGCAACAAGGGGGAAAAAATTATTGTAATTCAACAATAAAATAACATTTACTACTGGCATAACTTTCCGTAAAAGGCCGGTGAAATATTCAGGGTTTCTACATCAGGGCCTGAGTTTAAATATTGTAGCTTGAAGTCGAAATGGCATCACTTCAAGCTGAGCAACTTTCACAAAAAATACTGAAAACATGGGTCGTTCTTTACCTGATCTGAGAGCATCTGTACTTCTTCAAGGATGGATCTGACAGGCCGGCTCCTCTCTCTGCCTCTTGTGAACGGAACGATGCAGTAGCTGCACATATTGTCACAGCCTCGCATGATGGAGCTGTTGGGGAAAAAAAAGAAAGCACAGATAAGAACCGAGCCAGATTGTTAGCTCTGATCAGAAGCGATGCTAGTTGGAGAAACGGCTTACACAAAAGCACTGTAGCCCTGAGCGCCATGCTGAACGGGCATGACGTCTGCATAGGTCTCCTCTAGAGACAGCAGCACGTTGCTCGCCTGTTGACCTCCATCAGCGATAGCTAAAAGTCGAGGAAGGTCCCGGTAAGCATCAGGGCCGGCGAGGACATCCACCAGCTTCTCCCGCTCCAGCAGCTCCATCTTCAGCCTCTCTGCCATGCAGCCTGGACAAACGGTTTACACCTGTTAGAATATTGATGTATCCTCTAACCGTGTCACGAATGTGGACATCGTCTTACCCAAGATGCCTATTTTCATCGGTGACTTGCTTTTGAGTCGTTTCTTCTTCATGGCTGTAAGCTGCTGGAGTCTGTTCCAAATTGTTTGTTCAGCCTTTTCTCTGTAGAACATAATTACTGCTGTTAATCTTACAATTTAGCCATATATATATATATATATATATATATATATATATATATATATATATA
>NW_015150865.1:708531-742926 GCF_000732505.1 Cyprinodon variegatus
ATATATATATATACACACATGTATAATGGGAAATAAATTAACTTATTTGCACCTGAAGGATCTCACCTTATGGAGCAAGTCACCAGGAGAACAACGTCTGCCTAGAAGGACAAAAACAGCACTAAATAAAAGATGACAAAGAAGGCTTTCCATCTTTGGTGTCAGAAAATCAAACTGAAAAACTTCTAAAGGAATCCCAAATCACTGTATAGAAGTTAGTTTCCACAGCTTCTCCTTCTTGTTTTATGTCTTTGTATTCTTAACATACGCAGTAATGTTTTTTAAAACAAGTTCCTTTTAAAGACGGGATCTAAAACACTCCTTGTCCTATAGAGAAGGACATACACTTATAAAATAAGCTTTACTTCTTTATACCCCTTTTCAGACAATTTACATGAATTAATAATCATAAAATAATCAATAATCAATGTCAGATCTCGTGTCTTTATGACCAGAGAGTTTGTTATATGAAATATTTTTTCTTTGTTTATGTTTTATTGGCCTTTATAAGTAGTTGGACGAGAAGTAGGGCAGAGAGAAAGGGAAAGATATGCAGTATAATTGTGTCCCCTCCCGGGTGGAAAATAAAGTTTTAACTATTCTGTTCTATTAACCTGCAGAAAATATCTAAAAATAAGTAAACATTTTTTACAATAAGTGTATTCACCCTCAATTTGTGTTGGTAAATAAGATGATTTACCAATGGAATTACTATTTTTAGATTGTATTTTTGCTAAAAAAAAAAAAGAAATGTACAGTTTACATTTATTGTTTACATTCCATGGCAAAATGTCTCACTTACCTGCTCAATTCACTAAAAAAAGCCCTTTTTTAAGAACAATTAACTTAATTTTGTTTTTTGCAGTGTAGGATTACTAACTGAACCATACAAGTCTTTGATATTATAAAATTCAATAAGATTTGTCACAGAAACGAACAAGGAGTTAAGCTGGGAAAACATTTTTCAATGTGGAAAAAGGTAAATAAGGCCTTAGATATTCTCCAACAATATGCAGTGGAAATTGAAGCCCTAATAAGAAAATAAAAATACTGAGGGTCTGTGTAGGAGAATGCGAACGATATGTGTGGCAGTGCCCTCAGAGGTCACATGGAGTGAAAGACATCCCTGATGAAGAAGAGAAGAAAGCATGGTAAATATAATAGGGAACATTTATTCTATGAGATGAATATGAATATTGGAAGGAGGAACAGACAGTGCCCATCGCCTTGGCTCTGAAAGAAATATCGGATCCTGAAGTGCTGTCCTCTTCTTTTTTGCTCTAAGGCTCGTTCTAGAAGCTGTTCTAGAGGATACAAGGTTCTGCTAAGTGGACCTGTCTTAGGCTCTTTAATTGATGTAAAATAAAAAAGATGAAATTCTACAATTATACTCCCAGCCAAGTAAAAGGTGAACACAGATTGAAGAAAATGCCTGGAAAAATAAGTTTCTCTGTATTATAGTTAGTCCATTTTACTGTTTTGTGCTGATATGTTTTTGTGTTTCTCCTACTGACTTCATTGAAAATCAGGGGTTTATAGGGTATAATAAATAGGAAAAGGCTCATTTCTAATCTGCAAAAGGTTCAAAAGGCTGATTCAATTTTTTTTTTTCAATAAACTTTCTTGCAAATATCAGACAACCTGATGATTATTTTGTTTAACACCTACAGCCATAGGGGGTGTTTTTAAAGATTGATCTAATAGCGTCACAGTTTTAAAGCTAGAAGGACCTTAGACTAATAACCTGCTGTAGAAGTTGTGCACAGATCTCTGTCTGGCTAGTATACATCTGTTGATACAATCAGCTGGTTTCACAGGAACTTTTCAGCTAGATTAATAACTCATATTTTTATTCATTAATCTTCTGATCTTATTTGGTTAATGCTATTTCTTATTTGAGGGTTTGATTATAAAGTAATTATTAGTGTTGTGTCAATGCCATGTTTTGGCCCTGATATCGATACATGATAGCTGGCTGTGCAGTATTGGCCAATACCGATACTATAACAATACCATCTGTTTAAAATTGATGCATGTGCTGCTTTATTTGTAGTAGAACAAGTAGTATGAAGAACTGCATACTACTTGGATGTAAAATAATTGCCATTATGGCTTTGTCAAGCCGATGCCTACCTTTGTGAAGCAGGAAAAAGACTAATACAAAGTGAATCCAGTAGAACTTTTTATTGCCTACCTGGAATGGGTGACAATATTTGAATAAAGTTTTGGCTCCCAAAATGGTATTGGTGCCCTATTTTTCTGTACTCTCCGATTCCACCATTTTAGTGAAGAATCGGGGCCCTGTCCGATACTGGTATCGGTGCAACACTAGTAATTATCCTAATGATGGGCAATTCCCAGAATATTTCTAAGCTAGGAGAAATCTGAAAATGGTTAAAAGCTAAAGCTAATCACACAATGTTCTAAAAAGTAAAAGAAATATATCAGATGAAAAGAAAAATGTATTTGCTTTTTCTCATATCAGCTGAAGGCCTTTATATGATTCCCAGACAAATAGCTGGAGGAACAGACACAAGATATTTTATTGCTCCTGAAAAACAGAAATGGCAGACAACATATATCTGTGAAGCATGGGCGTAGGTTTGCATAGGGACCATAGGGACATGTCCCTACCAAAATTGTGGCCCGACCTACTTGTCCCTACCAATGTGAATGACATGTTTATAGTTTACAATACAGCGTTGTTGCAGCAGTCGCTTCTTTTCTCACAACTTGTATGTTGAAGTTAATATTTTTAATGATCAGTGTCAGTTCCTCTTATAGTTCCCGCTCTGATGTAAATACAATAAATCTATTTGCAGTCCCTAGAATGTCATTTTACTTTGTTTTACAATAAAGAGAATATCAGCATATCAGATTAAAAAATAAATAAGAGTGGGTTTTAACCTGTTTACCTCTGCACAATTCTATTTCTTCAAAAGAAAACGTCTGATAAATACACATATAACAGACATATTAACATTATATTTGGTTAAAAAGGCACATATTTACCTTTCGTCTTAGTCACTTGTAAGTTCAAATGTAACGCTTTTCAAAGAGTTAAGTTGTCCCAATTTCACATTATTCAGAGCAACTGATGCTTCAAACATTGATAAACAGCATATTGTGGGTGTAGTGCTTATAAAATTTGTATAAATATAGCAAAAAAATGCAGTTTTCTCTTTAAACGAAATGCACCCTGATGCTAACGCCAAGCATTAAAAAAAAAATTAGTAGCATGCATATTTTTGACTTCAGACCAATTTAACTTTTGATCAATAGTGTCCCTACCAAAGCTGAGATCAAACCTACACTCTTGCTGTGAAGCTTTAAGCACTGATCCCAAACTAATGTCATTCTTTACTCTTTTTTTTACTCTTCTAATGAAAGAAATTTGAACACATCAATTCTCATATATTTCCTGCCATTTAACAGTAAGTAGATCAAATCCTTGAGTCTTAGCTGCATTAAATGAAGACTACTGTATGTTTATGTATGTTTATGCATGTTTATGTATGCTTATGATGTTTATATATGTTTATGTATGTTAAATAAAAAATAAAGCAGTACCTGCTTGAGATCAGCTGTGCGTTGATAGCCTTTCTTCATAAGTATGGACCAGGCTATCTCTGTGTCATTCACATTCATCTGGCATCCATACGTTTCAAAATACACTAAAATTAGAGAGACATCAGAATCATATCACATACTGTATGAACAGATAGTTTTCTAAAGAGATGCTGCACACACTGACCTTTCCTTGAGTTTCCCACCATCTGCAGCTCTTCAGAGAGATAACTGCGCTCCTCTGTGTGTTCATCTGCAGACAGATTTACTGAACCTCCTCTAATGAAATCCTGAAAACTGGGACCGGAGGCGATCTGACTCCTGAAGCTGTCGGAGAGAGCCTTCCTATTCTTCCCTGAACTTACCGCGGCTGTGGAGGGGTTTGAACAGTATCTGGGCTTGTTGAGCCATCTGAGAGGAGTCCAGCGTTTGGAAAAGCAAAGGAAGGGCTTAACATTCCTCATGTTGATTAAACAGCAACACTTCCTGTCATAAAACTCCGAAAAGCAACATTTAGAGCTAATATATTTTTAGAAAGGGGTGAGAAGTAAACTAAGAGCAGTAAATGTCATTCAAGCGCCGACATAACATGCTGCCGAAGATGTTTTCATGTCAAGAGGTATCACTTCCTGTTCCAAATGTCAGCCGCATAGTCAATACGCATGCGCAAGACGTCAGATTTGCGTTTATCCCTTTAGGTTTTCATTTTCCACCAATGTGTTACTGTTCCTCCCAAACAACTCACATCATTGTCAGTGAAGATGAAGATGTGATCCCACATCTCTTCCTTCATGGTGCCCATCTACATCCAAAATTCTGAGAAAAAAGGGCTTCTGAGGGGAAAAAAGTCAGAATTCTGAGATTAAAGTCAGAATTCTGAGGGGAAAAAAGTCAGAATTCTGAGATTAAAGTCAGAATCAGTTAACTTTTTTTGTATTTTCAGTGGCCCTAATCCTCTTCCGTAGATACACGCCCGTTGAGGAAGTTTAAAGTTGATTTTTCGTACAAAACTAAAGGGACAAATTAAAGAGAATAAATTAAAGGGACACGGGGTGTTGAATATGGGTATGCTGGTCTGACAGAGGCTAGCTGCTTAAATGATAAAATATCGATGTACAATAACAAAACAATAGCAGATCAAGGGAATATTAAACTTAAAAGTACAGGCAGAATGTTGAAAATATGTTTTCTATATTTGAAATATCCTACATTTAACTAAACTGTTATTATAAGATGAAATGTAATAGCTTGATGCGTATTTTATACATTATGTAACTTTATTAAAAACATATATATACATTCAGATGTAAACTCGGATCTAACAAAGAACAATAACCCTACTAATGTATATTGTTTGTCCCTAATCTGGGATGACACTGACGGACGACAGCGAATTATCTTTATGGATCCGGTGTGTTGAGCGTGCCGGCGGTACGCCCATAATTACCGTCCGTCTCTAACATCACACTAAACAACATAGTTCCTGGCAAGAGGGATTTAAATAGACAACATTTTTTCAGTTGGTATTGATAACCTTTAGTTAGGAAAAAATATAAATTAAAGTTTGGCATTTGTACAATTTGTACACAATAATTAACATTGAAAGGAAAAAATTAGCTCCCTATTTAATTGCATCACAGTTTTCACTTTGGCTTCATAATCCGTCTTGTAGGCTATCACCAGTTTGAACAAGTGCTTTGTTCAATAAGTTATCCTCAGTAGAGGTTTAATTCCACTGGACAGTTTTTTTCTTTGGTGTACTTACCGTAAGGATGCTCCCTGAACAAAATCATACTTTTATTACTTTCACCTTTAAACACTGCTGAAGTCTATCCTCCACAAGAAAGCAGAAAAGTGTTCCTGGGGCTACCAAGAATAAGGTTCTTTCCATTCTTTCCAGCTTACTTTAAAAAATATTTCAACACATATTTCTGAGGAAGTCATCATAGGTCAGTGTCATCCCACCGCATCAAGATAAAGCTGCAAGAGCTAAAGAAAAAAAAAAGGCCAGAATGAACAAAGCTATGCAATTACATGCTTTGGTTCCAAAAGAAATAACACATTTCTTTATTATTTTAATGAAGGTAGTGAGAACAGGAACAAACCTTCCTATGGTCAGGACATTTCTAACTCAGTAAGGGCAAACAGTCCCCACTGCTCAAAAAGTTCTGACCAGATCAGAAGTTAATTCTGTCAGAACTCCTTAACCAGGGCTTTAAGAATAAAAATAAGTCACGGTCTTTTTTTTTTTTACCTGCATCAGAGAGCAGATTTCTGTGACTGTATCTGTGGCTTGTTGGAATCTGCAACCAGCAATCTGATAAACACATCGTTGGTTGCGTATTCCATTAGGAAGCAGGTCTTCATTTTTGACCTGTCTTCTGTCATTCAATCTTCTATCCACTGTTCCAAAAAGCCATAACATTTTCACCATATTCTAGTTAGCTTGTCACCCAGACTCTCCCACCTGAGCTCAAGGTCATTACTGCTCCCCAAGAGTTCCCTATAAGTCTTTTGGTTATTTCTTTGACTAATGCTCGACTCTCCAAACCCATTGATATTAAAATTTTTCTGTTCTTAACTTGTTTAAATTTCTTGTTACTTATTGAAGAATACAGTGTGAGATATTCAAAGCTTGGACAATGTTTCTAAGAGCATTACTATAATACGCTTTAACCCTGACCTGAAAGCTGTTAGTGATGATGCATTTTCTTCACAAATGTTCCCTTATATACCTCAAAGGCCTTCACAAAAAAAACAAACTGTATTATTATCAGATCTATAAAAAGGTTGAAAATTTGCTTATTTTGAAAGGAAATTGGTTGCCCTTAGAACATTTTACTTTAACTTTTATTTAAAATTGTAGAGCGAAAGAAGCTGAGTTTTATTTTTTCTTTAACCTGTGAAATGTAAAAAAATAAATAAATCCCTTCCACTTCACAGTTGAGGGCTTCCTTGTGCATGTCTATCACATAACATCCCAATGCAACATATTAAAGTATGTGGCGCATTGTAATAAAATAAGCGGTATCAATACTTTTGCAATGCACTGTGAATTAAAACTCATAAAACCCATCTTTCCCAGGAATGACAAAATACACAAAAGGTGTCTTTGAGGTTTTTAATAATAATTTATAATAGTATTTGAATAACAACTAATAAAACAAAATCATACTAATTTTATTTGTGTAGAATACATGGTGATAAAGGAATAGAAAGAGCAGTGATGGCTTCCTCTCTTCAGTTAGCCCTCAGCTGATAAGTCTGGAGAAAGGAAGCTCAGAGGTTAGTTTACTCAACAAAAAATTTCAGCATGAAAAGTATGAATCTAAGTTTCGAGGTTTCTGTCTGGCGTTAATGGAAAATATCTGTTTACCTCGGCCTCATTCCCTGTCCTCTGTACCTCTGATCGCTCTGGATGGATGTAAGATCTTCTTTGAAGGTCCCCTCATAGATATCCGACTGACGCTTCATGTAGCTCTCGCTTTCATCTCTGAGGAGAAGAACATTAATACCCACAGTGTGTTTTTAACAATGAATCTCTGCTGTGTTTAACACATCTGAGCGTAGTTTTCCCTGCTTACCCGAGTCGTTTGCCCATGAGGGTCTGAAAGATTTTTCTGGCGGAAATCTGACCCAAGACTTTCCTGTAACTGTTAGTAAATATGGCATCAGCGTGGCGTTCAGAGCTGAAAAGCATAAAAAGGGAAAGCTTTCATTAGTTTGGCTTCATGGGCATCAGATTCCACACTTTTAGCATTAAAGAATGAACTCCATGCATATTTTTTCTTCAATGTACCCATATTTTGAGATTAAAGACAGTTTTCTCTGGAACTGGCTGACGATAAAATATAAACTCACTCACCGCAGCTCTTCGTCATCCCTCTGTGGAAGCTTGTCTTTCTTTTGTAGCTCTGCTTGGTTCTTGAGAGAAGAGGTCATGAGGACGGAAGCGTCCCTTTCTCCAAACCTGTTAAACATCACCATACTCTTCTTAAATGGCCAATATAGAATTCAAAACACACCCCACCTCAACTTTAGGCCACTGTTTGGAGGTTTTACATTTAATTTTCTCCTTTTGTTGTTAAATGTTAAACTGTGCTTGGGGTTGACAAAATGCTCTTGTCCTTGTCAAATGACATGTTCTGCTGCCCGAGCGCTGGACAACATGATTAAGATGACGTGCCACTGGAATAATGTTACTATAGTGACTAATTCAGACATCTTGACCCCTCTTTGCATAACAAGAGCAAGAGGACAAAGACATGACAGGGAAAGTAAGTGGTGAAAAGTCCCAAAAAAAAAAGAGCAAATTAGGCATGGGTCTAAAATTGCTTGGGCTTCTTTTTTAACAACTGAATATCTATGAATTATTCACTTATTAAGGACTTAATGATTAGACTGCGCACTATTCATTTTAGTTAAACCTTAAAAATTATTTTAACTGCTTTTAAATTCCGCATTTTTAAATATTTTGAATATCAATAAAGTATATTTTGCAAATATTGTGTTGATATTTTAATTTTAACAAAATCATAAGCAGTCTGATTAAACTTTATTGGAAGATATTGCTATAGTCGAATGTTATTCTCAGACATTTAGTTCTTTTGAGGACATTGAATCCCTAGAATCAGTTCTTGAAATGTTTGGTGTAAAAGACCTGTTCAAAGAGTTGTTCAGTTGTTCCTTCATTATGCTAGTGAGTGACAGAGTCCCACCTTCAGCTCAATACTAGTTGTTGATACAGACCCAAGACTCTCAAGTCCCTATGTCTTTGAGACATTATGACCACGTGAATCACGTTCAAATTCATATGAAACTGGACAGAAATCACTATTCAGCAGCAATTCTTTGTGTTTATCCAGACAAGTAAAGCAAAGAGTGCATATCTTCATTTTATTCTTCAAATCAATAACTGTCCTGACAGACTTCCTTTCTGGGTATTATTCCAATTCACAAGTGTGAGCCACAAAAAAACGTGAATGATTCATTTCAGCAAATTATTAAATAGTAGGCTTCCACAGGGAAACTGGCATCAAGGGAAGAGAAGGTTGACCAAGCAGACCAGAGGAAACCCCCCTGAAACCAGGGCCGGGGACAGCTCATTGAAAAGGAGCTGGTGATCAAAGGTTCCAGGGGTTCAGCTAGGTTCAGCTCAGATAGGCATCAGAGAGCCCGACCCACAAGGTCTTATCACCTGGTAGTTCAAACATGATGTTTGTTTCAATCTGTCAGGAAGGGTAGTGTTGGGAGGGGGCTTGGCTCTCTTAATCTCATCGTTAAAATGTTATCCGGGAAAGTTAACCTGCTGAACTAAGGTGTGATGATTGAGGGTATCAGGTGGATATAGCTGGACTCGCACTCCTAGGCCTCTGGATCCACACTTCTAGACTTTCCCCTTTTCCACATTTGTACAATAAGAAAAGCATCGGCCGGGGTTAGGATGCTTGCAACCTTAAGCTAAGAGCCTAAGCGTTCTAGCAAAGGTGGGTGGACAGATTTTCCATCTAGAATATCTGCTAGTTGCAGACTTTAAAGACATTGTGGGAATAAAATGGTGTGAGTCTGGCACAGTCCCCATGATCTAAGTATGACCACTTGTTTGTTAGTCAAAGAGATCCATAAATTGGTAAAAATCTTGTTAAGTTTGGAAGATATTTGAGTTTAACATATCTATATTCTAACCTAAAAATTTTTGAGAGATAGTTTGGGTTTACAGAAAGTGTAATGTGTCTATTTCAAATACAGTTTTTGTCACCGTCATCCGCTATTGCTACCTTGACCAATCCGCTTTAAACGGTTGACTAAGACTGGCCACGAAAGACCCCTCCTTCAAAGCAGGGAAAGGAGGGATGCATTTGTTTAGCAGGTTTGATGGAGCCTTTGTTGCCTCGCTGTGACATAATCCGCCTTGGAGGGATGCAGCCCAAACTTTTTGTCCGTAGTGTTGGAGAGTTGGGAACATCAAGGTCTGATCTCTGCTTTTTATTCAATCAATAACATCAGTGGACGTCTTCTTCCAGACAGGGGAGCCGGTCTTTGCTTTGGTTTTGCTGCAGTCAGTTATGTTGAAGAAAGCAAAAAGAAAAGCTATTGATTTTAAAATCTGTATCTACTGAATCCTCACCGATGGCCATGTCCCCTCAAAAAGGATCACATGCAGTGGAAATCTGCTTTCTCTGTAGGATGGCTGGACTGAGCATAACAGCTGTATGGGAGGAGCACAGTCATCCCGCAAGCTCAGAGGTCCTACAGCTGTCACACCTCTGCATCAAAGGCTGTCATTTAAGGTGGTTGAAATAAGCCCCATAAGTACCCAGCTTTGGACGTTTTAATGGCACATCCAAGAGAAGGAGACAGCATGACAGGCACAGAACTGTAAATGTTTTCTGTAATGCTGATGCCGTAACATCATCAATTACACCCTCACACCCCAACCATGGACTGTTCACCCTGCTACCCTCTGGGAATAGGCTTCGCTGCATTCGACGCAGGTCCAGCAGATTCCAAAAAAAGCTTCTCCCCCACCGCCATTAGACAGCTGAACTGTTGTGAAAACTCTTAATCATGTCACTGACTCTGCATCACACTGATAACACCAAACCAAAACTCTGCATATTTGCACCATATATATTGATGCTCTTAACTTCCATATCAACACAGTATTTGCACCATATTTTTTCTCCCACAAATGGTATGAAAGTTGTACAAAACGAAATTTCATTTTGTTTACACTCTGTGTATACAATAATACATAAAAGTTGTCTAAGTGATGGATCCTCCAGAGTGAGCTATTGATGAGAGGGGTACCTGGGTTAAAAAGTTATTTTAATTTCTTTTAAATCTGACATTAGAATTTAGGTGAGCTAAATTGCTTTAATGACTAATTAGAGCTTAAACAGCTTAGGTGAGTAAGTACATATTAAAACATGGTAGGAATTTACCTTAGTTTTTTTTTCAATTTCTACAATCTGTTAAAGTATTTCTACACAGAAACACTTATCAACTCCTACCTGCACAAAACTTAGATGGTATTACACCACTGTAATTGATGAAATCATAACAGTTGTTAATCAAAGTACTTTTTATCTACAAAAACACCATAGGAGGTCAATAGAAATGTTCAATAGTCACAAATTATCTTAAAATAAATCTATTACAAGAGCATTGAACAAGATGGATAGAAGTGTTATGATTTTGGTGTGACATACCTGATGGATGGGTAGAGCGGAGAGCCTGATAAAGACATGACCAGGCAACAGAAGAGCAGCAGCAGCACAGCAGCTTTCTCCATCATCGCAGCCAGTCCTGGAGAACACTGGACTACCAGAATAAATGACAGGGGAAGAAATTACATTAGAAAAAAAACCCTGAAATCACAGTTTCCCACCATCAGCGTCATCACACAGCTGAAAAAAGAAAAAACAGGGAGAAAAAAAACTTTAGGCATGGAGGTGTGTGTGCAGTGATTTGAAATGTGCACACTTAATAGAAGATTTCTTTTGCATATACTTATGCATGTTGGATTTAATGCACTTTGTGTGTGCATGTGTGTTGTAAGAGTTACCTAGTCTTAACACAGAGTCAGAGCGTCCCTGCTGAGCCACTACTCGGTGCCTTCCACTCTCATCGTCCGTAAATGCCAGGAAGAACGGGACAAAAGAGGCAGGAACCCGGCTGTTTGTTCCCTCTCTGCATCCATGGTCAGTTTATACTGAACCTGGGGCTCTCGGTCACACCCACAGCTCACATCATCACTCTGTCTCTCTCTCTCATTGAGCTTGGCCATCAACATCAACTCTCTGGGGTTGATTTTTTTTTTTTTTTTCTTTGACCATGACCATAATTGAATAGCACTTTAGAGCCACAGTGTATTATGGTTTTGCATAACCATGAATCAGTAAATGACAATGTATAGAGGGTTGAAAAAGGGATTGATAAATGCATAAGTTAAGCAGTGTTACATGTTTTGGTTCATCAGTTTCTTCCATTTAATGTGAACTTCTTAATGCATTTCTAGCCTGCAAGAAAATTTAAAGCAAAAACTTTAACCCCTTTCCTGTATTTTCAGCATTTCATTCAGATTTCTTCTACAAATAGATAGCTAAATCTGCATAAAACAGGGAGCTGTTGGGCTAGTAGGCTACTGCTATATGTGCACCCTGTTTTACAAAGGCTTGATTTATTAGTAAATATTTATGTTTAAACTAAATAGAATCCTAAGTGTGGAAAAAGGTTTAAAAAAGGAATTTTAAATGTTGGTATCAGAGTCACTGACTTAACCTAAAGTCTAAAAATGGTCCCATTCTTACTACATCATGCAGCCAAACCTCTTAGTGATGGAGGCTTATTTTGATATATTTAAAGCAAAAATGTATCTTAGTTGATCTTCTAAGTCTGGCCTCTTCCTAATAATTTCTGATTTTTAATAATGATCTTTACTTCCTATCTTTCTGTGTCCACACAGCTACGTATGTAGAAAAGCTGTGCAGAAAGCAGCTGAAACACCAGTGCTGACTTGTTGATGTTCAAAACAAAGCACTGAGTTACTAAAGCACAGAAACATTTTCCTTCAAGTGTTTATCTGCACATAATTAATATTAAGAAATTAACATTAAGAAAATGTTACTTGCAGAAATATCAACAAGTCATATCTAAAAAAAAGGGAAACATAGTGGCGTTTACTCACCACTCCAGGATAATCTTGCATAATAAAACAACATCTGACCAAGCCTGATGTCAGGCTCCTCTTGTGCTGCACCTCAGACCTAGTGTGTTTGTATCCATATAAATTATATTATATTGAGCTATCAAAAATTTGTTGCATCACTTTCCAGGAGACAAAAAAGAACATAAATATTTATTTATGGCATCAGCCTGTATGGAACTCTCCATCATTAGTCCACCCACAACACATAGTGCTCAAACTGAGAGAAAATACACTAAATCTTTCTTTCTTGATAACCCAGATACTTTTAATTCATAATAAGTAGGTGGGTTTTTCTAGGAGAAAAAACAATCATAAAGTTATGTTTTCTTGCTTTGATGTGATCCTTTTGTTTTTGGATTGTTTTGAGTATTTTAACTGCAATATTGAGGGTTATATTGTCCTAGTAAGAAACAGGATTTTATACCTTAGGAAAATAACTGGTCACAGGGTGCTTTAAAGAAAAATTAAAAGAGTTAAAGAAAAATTCTGCTGTTATTACAAGAGAAAAAAAAAGAACTTAAAAAAAATCTTCAGGCTTGAAATACAGGGAGAAAAATCAGATGTCAGACTCTACAGGTTTGAATGCTTAATATTACTTCAATTTAGAGATACCAGACAATATTGTCATTCCTTTACATGTTGATTATATTATGGCAAGCTGAAATGCAAATCGACCGTCTTATATCATACTGTTTGCTTTCGTTGTAATTCTTCTTTATAGAAAGAGTGATACACCGTATTGTTGCTGCTGAAAATACAAACTTGCTTTGAGACAAATCTACTGATTTACCAGCAAATCTATAAAAGAAAAAAGAAAAATGCCTTTCATTAGTATCATTGAATGTTTTTTTTTTTGTGCAGGCTTTTAAAATTGTCTTTTTCAACTTCTCTTTGGGTCTGAGCAAAAAAAAAAAGTAAAAACCTCCCCAAGGTTGCCTTATTGTCAGCTAAACTCCAGCTACTATAGTTATTGCCAACAGCCATTAATGCCTTTACTTTGAACCCTATTGTTACGCTGGATCCTTAGAATTTATCAATATCCCATAATAGTCTGTTTTAGTCACAATTGTTACCCGGGCCGCACCACAAAACTGGTAATGAAGAGATGGATGTGGATGAGCCTGTTCATTTGGGTTCAGCTCAGTGCAGATTATGCAAGGTTTGGTACTGGTCGATTATTTTGGCTTTAATCTGAACACATACAGATGCGTTGGAAAATAAAAAAATAGGTGTGTAAAGAAAAAGTAAAGCTCAAAACCTTTCCAATAATGTATCTGTCCATATAACCAGACACATCAAGAGTTCCACTTTAATGACCCTAACAAGTAGTACTGGTGTCCTTTCAACATGTTTCAGTGTTAAAGCAAAACAATCCATTGTTTGAACAGTTTTACTTGGATGTTAAAATCATAACTTCTATGCCGGACATTTGTTGCCTTTCTCTTTGACCTTTGATTCGACACCATTTTTTTTTTTTTTTCTGAATGAAATGTCAGACTGAACTCCACACAGCTATTGTTTTGTAAAGTTTCCCTAATGATTCATTTAGACAGAAACTGCAGCATGGATGTCTGGATTGTTGGTTTTCTCTGATAAAAAGGTTCTTATGTAGAACAATAACTTCTAATATGCTTGGTGCTGTTGGACTTGTATCATTCTGAATACAACTGCGTATAAAATAAGCTCCTCTTGTGGAGACCTTAAATAATCCAGTGAATTCCAGACCTATATGTAACAAACAGTTTATTATTCATATCTTCTTTTTGGGGGATGTCTGAGGTGCAGAAGGAAAATGTTATTTATGCAAAACTAGAGTATAAAAGAAAAAATGAGTTGTTTTTTTTTTTTAAATATGAGGGTGTAATTTGATAAATCCTGGGCACATCATGGGATTATTTTTGTGTTCACTAGAAGAGACCCCCCAGGACATTTTTTTGCATGCATTATGGGGATAAGGAAATTAGTTTGTTTTTTTTTCATAATGGGGAAATCATCTCGACATTAAAATGAAAAAGTAGTGCTTTTGTGTTCAGGTTGACCAGTGTAAACCTCTCCTACTCAAACTTATCTCTTGAGGACAGTCTGAGTGATGAGAGTGCACTGCCAGCACAAATGGAAAACCCTCTAGACATCCTAAAGCACAGATGACCTCATTTGCTCCTGTACGCCTTGAAATAACAGAGTTCTACCCAAATCTTTGGGAAGCTCGGAGGGTCTACCCCCTCCCTGTGAAAGGTGCATCTGCAGAGTAAAGCTTCTCCAAGCTCAAATTAATAAATAACCTGAAATCTTCTATGGCAGAAGATTGACGGAATGGGCTGGCAGTGATTAGGATAAATAAAGTTTCAAATAGAGCTTTTACATATAGTTACGCACATTTACACAGTTTTAAGAGATAATTTTTCAAGTTTAAATGTCTATCTGGTTTCAGGTAACATATTTATATAATTTAAGAACAAATGTGATATTTGATTTGTGTCCATTTTTCTACAATTTATGATTTTTATTAGTATAAGTTATTTGGATATGTGAACAAAGGAATGCTGACGCAGTTATTGGCTAATTAACGAATGTAGTTTGCTTTTTAAAAAGTTTTTCCCATGCTTTCCCTTTCTTATAATGGGGAATAAAGAGCAAAACAGTCCATATTTCTACAAAATTACTTTCAATACTCTTTCAAAAAAAAAAAAAAATAGCCATTGCAGGGCATGAAGATACACACATACATACCTCCTTTTTATACGCTTTCCATAAATCTGTTTTAGACATGTGGTGTTTTAAAGCTCCACTAAGATCAAAAATATTTTCATGTGCATAAAAAAGACAAAACTCATACGTTCACCTCAGCTTCTTTATTTTCCCGTCTTCATTACAAAAACATTATGAAACCGCCCATATGTAATCAATAAATTTTCATGGGAGCATTTTGCGTCAAAAATAGAACAGTGCCACAGCCAAACAGAGCAGCGTGGGTAAGATCAATCCAGGTGTCAGTGCTACGTCCAATTGTTAGCTATTTATTGAAGAAGCTGCTCCTTTCTGAGGTGAAATGGGCACCGAGCATCAACAAAGAGGAATGTACAAAAAAAAAAAAAAATGAAAAAACCCAAATCTCATCTAGAAACCACAAACAAAATCCAGCTCACTGAAAACTATGTTGGACAAAAAGAAAAGATGAGAGGAAGTGCAATGATCAGTAGCTTTGCAGCCCTCTGCAGGAGAATCTGTCAGTGTTTGTCCAGTCTTTCAGAGACAATGACGTCCATCCTTTCCTTTTCCCATCACAGCCAAACTGCATGTTTAAACCGTCAATTGGATTCTTGAACATCTGTTCCATTTTTTTTTTCTCATAGTCTGATTTTGCTGCAAACAAAAAAAATGACCATCGGTGTCTTCTTTGATTTTTTTTTTTTTGCCCCTATTTCCTCTCCATCCTGTGTGAAAAGAAGAAAACAGTTATGACTCATAATGGATGAAGGAAGATCTTCATGATTCATCTAACAAATGAAGCAGGTCATGCATTTTGATGCGCACCCTTAAGATTCTCAGAAATGTTAAAATGAGGATAATGCAGAACAGTTTTTAAGAGTAAAGAACATGTTAAATAAAGGTCGGGATACAACCAGAACTATGATCATAGAGCATAATGGTAGGGCTATGGTGTTGCTGCTATGGATTTGGTTGTAATGGTCATGATAGGATGAGTAAAAAGGCAAACCAGGAGGAGGTGGGGGGAGGGGTGGCGGGCGGTAAGTACAGAATGAGAGCACCACAGTCATGCACACTGCCAGACATTATGGAAATGCAGTGTGGATGCAGTCTGAGAGGATGCCCTTACTTCAGCCTGGAAGCAGAACCCACTCTTATGTTACAAAAGAAGGGGAGGGGGGCTTTACCGAAGGCTCCTATACTTTGCCAACCTACTACTCTGCTCTGCAGCAATCCTGGAAGAGGAGTAAAGAGAGAGCAAGGTGTGGATAGAAGGGTTAAAGAGAGACAGAGCAGTTTCAAGGAGGCAGAAGGAAAAACGTCCTGACAGGGAAACAACAGCAGGGAACTCATTCATTGCAACATTCAAAGGGGTTAAATGGGCGGCCATTAGAGAGCAGAGAAAGTGACCAATTACTAAGTGACCTCCTCAGTCTGTGACACAGGCTGCAAATTGCGCACTCCGGCCCATGAAGAGCTCTACATACTGATGGGGGAAAAATTGGCCACTCTGATCGTCACTGTTGCTATGAGCTCTTCTTCTGGCAGACAACTTTGGATTGAAATTATCCCTTGAAGCTCCACTAAGGAGCTACAGACACAGGGCTCTTTTCATTCAGGTTTGAAGCCCAGAATTAGAAACGGGCCCAAAAGCAGAGGAGTCCTTGTCACTGGAAAAGGAGGAGAGGCTTTTCTCTCCACCAGAAGGACTCTCTAGGAACTGGCTGTGCCAGGCACCATCAGGATACGTACCTCTTCACAGCTTTCTGGGCCAGCATGCGGTTCCCGGCAAGGAAAGTTACACCGCCGATGATTGCCAGGTACTTCAGAGTCTGAAACATGTTCAGGTTGGTCCAGTAGACGTACATAAGGCCGAGCAAGGCTGAAACGACACCAGAGGCATGACTCCAGGCGCCGCTTTCACAAAATCCAAAGCATTAACCATTTCTTAAGAGACTGCACAATCAGATCAGAAGAAATCACACCATCTTACTGCTTTGAACGGGAAAAAAAAAACTTCAATATTCTGTCTTCAGTTTTTACAAGTGAAGGAGTTTAAAGTATAATCAGCATATTAAACATGAATCCTTAATCTAGCACTGATTCTATGCCAACCCCACCTTTCCACATGAAACAAGGTAAGACAGGAGAAGCTGTGGAACTTACCGGCATGTCCCAGATGGAACAGGATGGTGCTTGGAGAGAAGCTGAAGTTGGAGATGTTGGCTCCAAGTTTAAACCACTAGACAAGAGAGGCAAAACCCAGACAATTAGATCTTTTGTATTCCCTCTAGTCAGAGCAGCAAACAAAGGAGCTGGATGAATCGTTTATTGCTAACAAAGTGCAACGATTAGCAGGAACAATAGGCAGACAACAAAAAAACATTATTGTTGGTGTTTTCAATTTAAAACAAGAGTTATATTTATCCCACTAACCGTGTTCCTACAGAACATAAACGCTACACAAGTGGCGTTTTGAAAAACAATACAAACAAGGTGTTCTAAATAGGTTTCTGAATTTTTTCTGAACCACAAAAGGTCAAAACATAGTGGAACAAAACAGAAAGCACTTTAAACAGATTTTACCAGAATGAGCAGGAGCAGGAGGGGAGACATGACGAGAGCAGTGAAGGTGTTGGAAACCACGGTTGGAGGCTTCTTTTCAGGCTCCCTGAACAAATGCTGCACAGAAACCATGAGATTTTACAACCAGTGAAACTCAGCTAGGGATGGAGTAAAACCAGGGATGAGAAGGTGACGGGATGTTACCTGGATCTCTGGTTTAGGTACATAAAGGGTCTTGGGTTGAGCAGCAACTGGAGCTTCTTCATCGGCAAACTTCAGGACAACATCAGCCTAAAAAGAGAGTACAGGCTTACATCAGCATCTGCATTTATATATATATAAAAAATCAGTTTGCCAGAACAAAGCCTGATCAGGCACTGACCACATTCCACAAAACGGGATTCTCTAAGGTAGCGTCTCCAACGATGAGGTACAGAGAGTAGGTTCCAGACATGGTATCAAACTCAGATTTCCGTTCCGCCGTATCCAACTCAAACTTGTAGAGATTCTTGCTGTCGGGTTCAGCAACAAACACCACCTCCTGACCGGTTTTCTGATTGTGGAGCCGGACGAAGGTCTGATGGAGACAGCAGAGTTAACCCCAGTGGTGAGCTCAGGCCTAACCTAATGATTCAGTGACTGCATGGCCACGGCAGTAATTATTAGAACAGAAACAAAACACAGGTTGAAGTAAGACTATAAACCTGGTGAGGGGTGAGCTCCTGCTCATTGTTGACGTCGACCAGCTGGAAGGACATGGCAAAGTTCTGGTGGCTGTCTGCTGTGAAGGGGCTCTTGGCTTTGGAGGGATACTGAACCCTGCATCAAAAACACACAAAGCACATAGCTTTAGATGTTTTTGCTCACAGGTCTGAAGAAAGTCTGTTACAGACATCCTGATTTGCCTGACCTGGTGGTCTTTGTGCCAATGCTCTGGTCCTTATCCACCACAGAGAGGTCCATGTTGGTAACGGCAACCTCAGTGGAAACCTTCACCTTCAGCTGTGAGTCGACATTTAAAATAAAACGTGGGACATTAGTAGTTTAATTGGATAAAATAATGTGTTGCTTCTAAAACCCTTGATCAACACTTTGTAAAACTATTTTTTTCATGTGATTTAAGTTGGCCGTCATATTCTAGTCAGAGGATGCTCGAAGCTTTCTTTCTGAAACAGGTTGTGGACTTTATTCTCATAATATTATGACTTTATTCTCAAATTTAAAAAAAAATCTCTAGGCTCTGTACAACCTGTGTGCAGTAAGACATTATGTCATTTCATAGCCACCTTGGCGTTACATCAGGTTCTTCTCATTGGGCACTATGGCTAATGGTTTTCCAAAGTTACTGGCAACTCAGCATTTTTACTTGCCAAAATTTTGTTGTTAGAAAATTATGTTTAGTATGATTAAAGCATATTAAACTAAAACTATGGCGTGCCCCAATTTATTTAATATAGATTTACAACTTTTAAGTGTAGTTTTAATAGCAGTTTGTTTAATTGGTCCACCTTTCCCCAGCTTTTCCTTATCTTTATCAGGAAGGCAATGAATGAGATGCTTTCAGTTTTGACTAAAGATCTCTGGATGAACCAGATGAAGGTGGGGATTTTCTCACTTGAACTTTTCTATGAAAGGATTTCTGGATCGAATCATCTGTTTGGCTTCAGTTCACTTAGGCCTCGAGATTTATCAACTCTAAGGCAGATTTGCAGATTTACTGCAAATATCTTGTTTCTTTGATAACAGCTATCCTTGCCTGGCCTAAGGGTTCAGTTGGACAGCCATGTCAGGCTAAAAGGGATAAATAGCAATAGCTGTAAAACTCAATCTAGGGTTTGGGTACTTTGGCAATACCCTCATGTCCTAAATTAAGGAAAGACTGGCACTGGAGAACTCTGGCCATATCCAGAGGTGCTTTCAGTCATGTGTCCTTTCTCTTTTGATTGTATTTGCAAACATGTTTTGATCCAACCAGACACTAAAGCTAAACAGCAGGACCCTCCACTGAGTCAAGCAGTTATTAATAGAGTTTTGTGTGTTTGGGGGTCAGAGAGTGCACAAGGTGGAAGAGAAAGTCTTTTTAAGGAGTCAACGAAGAGGATTTTACCAGCTTACAGAGATAACTTGTTCTCACTGAGGTCTGACCTGTTGATTCTGCTTTTCTTTCTCAGCACCAAAGACAAATGGAAAGCGCAGTTACTCTACATAGGTAAAGGTGAAAGGGATAACACTACACATGTTTAGCCAACATGGCTGATTCCACATGCCTAAAGCTAATAGATCCAGTACTGTGGGAAACTTCAAACAATACTAACTCTACCTCAACATGATTGGCAACCAATCGGCTGTCCCCGGTCACACCGATGGTGAACTGGTAATATCCACTTGCTGGCTTCTTCGACATGAAGTTCAGTTCAAAGACACCACTAAGAATAAGAAAAGAGAATAACACAGTGTATGTGATTGGCTGAAGAAATGTTGACCACAAGATGTAAATTAAACATTAATCCAGAAAGTTTAAACTTTGATAATCTGCTGTTTCTTCTGCTGTCCCTCATTCTGTGAGGCTCAAACAGGATCACTACTATATCAGTTTTATGTTCTCCTGAATGCCTATTATGAGCACGTCTGTTTTTTTTTAAAGGTTATATAGATTTTCTTTCATCTGCTATATAGTCTATGGCGTAACTCCAAACCTGACTGTTTCTTCTGGCCATTGACAGATTTTATTGTGCATTTTCCCCAATAGCGGATGTGTTTTGCATTGTAACTGCATCTCTTCCTGTCAGACCCATGAAATTGCCCTGAATTGCTGCATAGTCCAACAAAAACAGACCTGAGGTCTATATCAGTCAGAGGAATAAACCCTCAGGCAATTAGCTCTCATTGACTTTTAATAAGAGAAGGGCCAAGTGATGAGTGTACTGTTAAACCTTATACTGCAACTGCCTGATCAATTCACAGTGCTTGCCATGCCTGTGTACACACAGGAGGTATGGATTTCAGTTTATTTAGGAGGAGATGTAGGAGAACAGGAGTGAAGCTTAAGGGGTTAGATTCTTTTTTAAAGCTCCTGTCTTTGCTTAACAAAAGGTTTGGTAAGGATCTTCGTTTAACTTCAACCTCCTAACCAATTTTAGCTTAATCTCACAGCATTTTCCCAGGACATGCTCAATTTCTAGCTCATCTTTCCTTAACTATGAAAATTTGAGGCTGGTTAAAATATAAATTCATGAGCCTCAACCCTTTCCTGCTGTTGTGACGCTTGCAGCCTGTTTATCCTTCTGATCACACATACTCATTATGAGTGAAAGGTTCTTGGTTGAGAACGGCGCTCTTGGAGGCCACAGCAAACGCAGACTCGACCAGCACGTCGGCGGAGTTCAGAGGCTGGGACATGACATCAGTGACGAGGAGCTGTGCAAAAGACCCATAGTCATGACATCACTGCAATGTAATTATGGACCACAAGAAGGGATGCAGTAAGTGTTAGAGCCAATGGCTGTACCTGCAGGGTTGGCTGGTTGTGTGACACAGTGGCTGGACCCTGAGTGTTGACGATGACAGGGACATGGAAGCGGTTGTTGGACAGAGCTGCAGCAGCACTCGCCACGCTGAAGGCCTCAGACAGAGAGTCCCATGATTTCTTGCTAAAAATGGAGTTCACCAGCTGGATGACTTGATCCTGTGGGAACATCATTTCTGAAGTTTTAGAGGAAGGCAGCACTGATAGAAGAACATTTTCTTGTTGTAGAGAAATCCTACCTCCTTGAGAGGGGGCTCCATGTCCACATGATCTGAGAGGCCATAGGCTGCTGCCACAAACAGGGCTGTGGCCTCAAGTCCCTCTTCAAACTGGAGGTAGATGCCTCCCAGATCATCCAAACGAGCTGTCAGATCCTGAAAAATAAATATTCTCAAACCCTATTCCAAAGCAGCAAAACAGCGCCATCTAGTGCTGGTCATAGGACATACCTCAATCTCCTCCAGGATTCCTCCCAGTTCTGCCTGCTGGGACAGACGGGATGCAGTCTGCAGAGCAGAGATGATACTGCCCAAAAACAGCAGAGTTGGTGTAAATTAGCATGGACAGGAGCCTTGATGCAGAATGCTTCTGTTTTTCAATCAACACTTACGCCATGACATTGTCCTCCTTGTTGATGCGTGCCGTCAGGGCGCTAACAACTTCCTGTGAGGCGAGAGGGAGCCCCAAAGAGCTGAGAGCACCCACAGCTCGATGGATCTGAGACATGGACGAATCCTCACTGACGGCTGCCAGAAGGATTTCCCTAGTTTCATTTGATACAGGGATCTAAAAAGAAGGAGGACTTTTCACATTAGGCAGTGTGGGGGAAACTCTTAAGAGAAGATTTTGGATTGTGTTTTTTTTTTTTTTTTTAAACAATCTTACTCTTAATTATTTTAAACAATCTTATGTTTTCTAATATTTTCCGGGAATATTTCCAGAACTGTTTCCTTCCCTGAAAACCCCTATGATCTTTCAAAGTCTGTCGATCAATCAGAGGTTGAGATGTCTCAGGGCTGCCTGCTTTAGTTTTCACTAATTGAGAATTGACTATTTCAGATTGATCATTTGACAAACTGATCAGCCACTTTAATAGGTAAATATTGCATTTGCATTCTTGATTTGAGTTTGTTTTCGGTTTGACTTTTATTTGTGAGTAGGTATGTGCTTCTAGTAGTGTTGTCAAAAGTATCGATATTCAAAAAAGTATCAATGCTAAAACGTATCCGGATACAATACTTATTTTTATAAGTATCGATACAGTGCTACCACCAGTGGAACCTAAACAGTCATTCATCTAGAGTGCAGAATAGAGGAAAATGCACTTTCTGAAGACAGTGTGATTGAATAATTCTGTGCATTTTACAGTTTCAGACTTTTTTTGTAACAGGTGCAGCTGCTGAGAATTATTTTTGTTTCTTAACTGGTTTGGCTAGTGTCATTGTTATGTGTGCAAAACATAGCCAAGGAAGGAACACTTAAGTTAATTGTGTTAGTCTTGTATCAAGGTTGCTTAATATTGTGCACAGCATGCAACCTCAAAATATTGTTCTTATTGTTTATTGTATTTATTTATTTTTTGTATTTTATTTATTAATGAAAATATTTCTGTTAAATTTTGGGGTCTTTGTGGTATCGAGCATCAACTACTTTTCCTGAGTATCGGTATCGAGTTGAAAATTTTAATATCGTGACAACCCTAGCTTCTAGTAATTTTCTTTTTGGCTATGTTCACACTGCAGCCTGAAGTGACCCAAATCAGATTTTTGCCTATATGCGACCTGGATCTCATGTTTTCATGGCAGTCTGAACAACACAGATCCGATTTTTTCCAATGCGACCCAGGCCACTTGGCTATGTGGTCCTGGATCCGATATGAATCTGATCTTTTCAAATGCGACCTGTGACGGCCAGGTCGCATTCATCCGACCTGAATGCCAGTAATACCTGCCAAAGGTCACTATTATGCGTCTTGCTACGCAGAAGCGGCAAGAAAAACAACAACCATGGCAGATGATGATGCGGAGAGCAGTATTTATGTTTCACCATAATGAAAAGATTGTGTTTTAATGGTTGGATGAGATTGCTAGATGCGCGCTGGCACTACCATCCATGTTTACTCCTGCGAATGCGGGACACTTAAGTTGTGTGACTGCAGTTCACACAGGAGATCACATACAAGTCGCATATATATGGAAATATGAACAGCAACGTAGTAAAAAAAAAAAAAATTCAGATTTTGCAAAAAATCGGAATTGAGCATCAAGGCCTGCAGTGTGAACGTAGCCTTTGGTAAATGTAGTACTTAGCTCTTTTTTTACATTGCAATTTTCCATAATAAAGAAAACAGTAGAAAACAAAAAAAAAAAAGACATCTTAATACCAATTAAAATTGTAACAGTAAATGTAGACCCTAAATATTTACTAAAAGGTAGAGTGGAAAAATTTCAGGAATTTTTGAGAAAAAAAAAAAAGTACATGCACAACCCTGTAGCCGCTCCCGAAAGGGAACACCTATTAAACGCGTGCCAGAGCATGAACGAGCCCCTTTCTACTTGTGCACGCTGTTTAAAAGTTGCTGTTTGCATCGTTAATGCAAGCTAACTGTGCCCGAACATCCGCCCTAACTACTAAAACCCTCAATCACTATATAGAGCGGGACTATGTAGTGGACTTTATAGTGAACTCTGATAACGTACCGTTCGGACAGATGATCACTGCTTTTTGCTCCACTGTGCTTTTTATCATTAGTTACTGCTGCCTCTATAACAGCAAATCCCATAGTGCTTTGCGAGGAGAGCTCTCGCAAAGCATTATGGGATATATCTGCCTCTTCTCAGGCCTTTCTTTTCACCTCATACACTTTGTAAAGTGTAAACTGTAGCTCACCACATATATGTCTGAAAGTGCGCATGCACAGAAAAAGATAGCTAGCTAACAGGGGATACGCACATAGAACAGCCTTAAGTAAACATATCACCAGAATGATTGACAATAAGGAGGACCAGTTATTTAGATGATCCACCCAGAAATAAAAGATCCTCCTATATACATTTAAGACAAATAAAACCTGATCTAAATTTTTACAAAATTGCTGCTACTTCCTCAGGTTTGAATGAATTAATAACTAAATATTTCAGATTATCCAGTATAATTACAAATTAAGACATTTCTGTCCGTTTAATGATATAATGACATTAAGTGGGAAGGATAACATGTTCATACCTCGCATCCAGAAATGGCCTGACTGGTTTCAGCAGCGAAGAACAGAGAATCAACACTACTGGGGTCGAGCTGGGATTTCAGGAACTGACAAACTTGCTGGAAAACAGATAATTGGAAATACCCACTTTACAGTTATAAAGCTGGAACTGGAAATAAACGAAGATAAACAGTTTTCACTCAGAACAACGGGCAGCCCACGGTCACAGTGATATCTTACTGCAGGATTTGGAACAGCCGCTCCGAGCTTGGAGAGGCCAACCACAGAGTAGTATGCGGACTCCAGGTCGGTGTATTCTTGGTTAAGGAGGTTTTGCAGCCGACCCACATCAGAAAGGGACAGGTGGTGAGACGGCGTAAGCGCCTGAGCTCCGGGAAGAGCCAGGCTCAGGAGCAGCAACCCGAATAGCTCTGCTAACAGACAACCGGGGTAAGCTAAACCATTAGCTAGCATGGGCACAGGGTTAACAATAAGCATTATACACGACCCAGGTCAATAAAATACCGAATTCTCCTATGTTCATTCATAATTCATCAATTCATTCATTCGGTAAAATAAGGCTTTGCCTCGCAGTCGATTCAAATGTTAGCTAACAAACGAATAGGCTAAAATCGACAGGAAGCGCCGTGCAGCGAGCATTGTTTTCATATAAATGTATAACTTGATAATCGATTAGGACAAAAATAAAATGATATATATGAATTTTTAATACAAAATGTTACATTTTTAGCTAGAAAATACTTACTTGACCGAATCATGTCTTGCAGCCTAATGCAGCGTCACCAAACCGCATTTGCTTCCGGTGTCTCAGAGCTGTCAGCTTAGAGAGGACTTCCGCCTCCAAAGATTGCTTTCAAAATAAAAGCACGATGGGATATGAATATCCAATCCCTTCGTGCTTGCATTTACTTTAAAAATATCTGTAAATAGATAAAATATCTGTACATAGGCTACGATTTTCTTTTGTATCTTTAACATATTTATTTGATCATATGAAGGATTGTGTCTTCNATATATATATATATATATATATATATATATATATATATATATATATATATATATATATAAAAACCTTTGTTAACCTTTTTTATTTTTTGTATTTGTTTAGTCTCATGTATACTTGTATGACAAAGACATTTTTCTTTTCCTTTGTAAATATAGGGAACATGACCCCTATAATCTATTAATTAAATCCTGAGCTTTATCTAAAGTATTTCTTTTACCATGAATTGGGTAAAAAAGTAATTTTAACTATTTTGCTGTTCAGTCTATTTCAACTTCTGTGTTTTCTAATAGGTTTTATGTGGACCTGTATGCTATTATTTGCCTATCTGCTTTGCATCTGACACACCTGAATATCCCCTCTGTGGGAGAACAATGGATATTTCTGTTCTACTATCCTGTTCTTTTATCTTTAGTTTTGTTGGGGGAAGGGGGCTATTTATTTTTCTATACCTTATGTTTCTAGAAAAAGCTGAAATATTAAAACTTTTTTTTTTCAGAGCTTTCTTATGGGAAATAGGCTATTTTGTGAGTAGGTTGATATCTCTGATTTAGTTCCAGAGTCAATCAGGATGACAGAAGGAATTTCTACATATTCTAACCAGTTCGTTTTCAAGAAATATTTTATAAACAAATATAGGGGATTTTTCAGAAGGGAAGGACAATGTGTTCGAAATTCTGTTCATATTGATGTAATTATCTGCTTAAAAACAGTTTTGTGATCTGATGTAAAATTGTTTGCTTAAATTTCAAACCGAATGCAGCAGGTCTACCAGAACCAAACACAGACTGAATAACCAAAACAAATACAAGTTCAGATTTGACACGCCGTCTTTGTGGATTTTAATTCAACTCAGATGTGTGGGTATTAATTTAACAGGCTATAATATGTGGATACATTAAATCCTTCAATATTTCTTGAGTTTGTCTGAAATGTATTAATTTTTAATATTTTTTAAAAATCATGTACCAATCATGTACATATAATCATGGTTAAGCTTTGCAGCTGTAAAGAACTTAAAGAAATGAAAGAGTTCATATTCCAATCACTCAATGGGATTTGTCAAAACAATGTCCAAAAATAAATCATAATGGTTCAACTTAGAAACACTGACTTTTCTTAGGGGTTTTCATTCATAATTTTGAGGTTTAGTGTGTAATTGTAAACAGAGTTATCACTTAATATTTAAGTAACTTGCTATTTTTGCTGTGAATTCTACAACACACAAGGTTGGCAGCTGAAATTGTGGAGTGTTGGGGGCCTAGTAGTTAGAGCAGTGCGCTTGTGCTCTGATAATATTGCACGTTTGATCCCCACAGCCTGCAGTCTGGGTTCTGTAACCAAAACCCTTAACTGCCACACTGCTCCACAGGTGCCGCACAATGGCAGCCCACTGCTCCCCAAGGGGATGGGTTCAAATGCAGTGTAAATTTCCCCACTGTGGGACAATAAAGAGATTTATATTACATTAAATTTAGATTGTCAGAAACATCAGCATTTTTAATTCAACTATGCATTTCCCTTTTCTAAATTCATATAACGCAAAATAGATTTTCTAAAAAGCAGAAAATGTTAGCTTAGTTTGTCATTTTAAGATAAAGCCTGGTTTTGTTAAGCCTAATAGGATGCACATAAGACCCAACACCTGCTTAACATGCAATTAGTTTTTATTTCAACTTTTGAAAAAACACAGTAAAACAAGTTAGGCTGAATATATTTACAAACGACAAATAGATCATCCTTCTCAACAGTGCTCAGCAAAGTACTCCGTTTTATGATTAATGCAGCATAAAAATTACAGGGCTAAACCAACTTTGTCTTTCTAATAAGTAGAGGATCAGCCATATTCATGTAAGTTTACAATATGCTAGTTTCTCTGCATGTGGAGGGATTATTGAGGTGCTACCTGAATTTGAAGATCACATTACAGAAAGTTCACTCACAAAAACTCTGGCTTTTCACCAATTTAAAACTTTACCCATGTCTTTAAATCTTACCATCATTCTTTTTTTAACACCTATAAACAACAATAATAAGACAATATTCCTGCCCATTTTATCTTTAGATCACATCCCACTGTGAGGCAGACGATTCTTAGGACAGAATTAGAGCCCGGCTGGGAGTATGGCTCTTCAGAGAGCTAAGGTAACGCCTTGCTTTCTCCGTCATGGTCAGCTGGTCTTTAGTTTGCCCGCAAACAACTTTCATCCATTCTTTTGACATCTGCAAATAATTAAAATAACATGAAACAACCTTTTTTGGTTTTTAATCTACATTACTCAAATTCTACATGGACACTAAGGAACTTACAGGTGCAGGAGGCACAGCACTAGGAAATATGCTCGTGTCACTTGGTCCCATCAAAAAGCCCTGGTCTAAGATGTTTTCAGGCCTCTGGCTGTAAAACGACGAGGAGTTGAAACAAACTGTAACAGGTTCTTCCTGCGACCAAAGAGAGACACAGAGCTCATAATTTAGGAGGGTTCAGTCTACATTAAAACTAGTTTTGTTCTTTCCCACGTTACCTTAATGGTTCGTCTGGCCTCTGCTTTGCTGCATTTGCGTTTAGACTTTGGGATCACCTCCTTGACATCTAGAGCCAGGGACTTCCGTACTTTATTCATAGGAGGGCGATTCTGATGTCAAACACAAAGAGAAGACCTGACTGAGCATAAAAATCGGAGCAGGAATGTCTGTATTTCACTGTAGAAGCAATCATTAGGAAATGGAAGAAGCTGAACAGGGCTATCAATCTCCCTTGGACTGGGGCTCAATGCAAGATCTGACCTTGTGGGGTCTCAATGATCCTAAGAAAGGTGAGAAATCAGCCCAGAACTACACAGGAGGAGCTGGCCAATGACCTGAAAAGAGTGGGGAGCACCGTTTCCACGGTTACTGCTGGTCATACTCTAAGATGAAATTTGAAATCATGCATGGCACGTAAGGTTCCCCTGCTAGAACCAGCACATGTCAAAGCCTGTCTGCCAACGACCATTTGGATGATCCAGAGGTGTCATGGGAGAAAGTCATGTGGTCAGATGAGTCCAAAATAACTTTTTGGTCATAATTACACTAACCATGTTTGGAGGAAGAAGAATGATGAGTACAATTCCAAGAACAACATCCCTACTGTGAAGCATGGGGGTGGTAGCATCATGCTTTGCGGGTGTTTTTCTGCACACTGGACAGGGCAACTGCACTGTGTTAAGGAGAGGATGACCAGGGCAATGTATTGCCAGATAGGGAACAACCTCCTTCCCTCAGAGCATTGAAGATGGGTGGAGGCTGGGTCTCCCAACATGACAATGACCTGAAGCACACAGCCAGGATAACCAAGAAATGGCTCTGTATGAAACATATCAAAGTTCTGCCGTGGCCTAGCCGGTCTCCAGAACTAAACCCAATAGAGAATCTTTGATCTCCATGTTTCTCAGTGACAGCCGAGAAACCTGACTGATCTAGAGAAGATCTGTGCGAAGAATTGGGCCAAAATCCCTCCTGCAGAGTGTGCAAACCCAGTGAAAAATTACAGGAAATATTTTGACCTCTGTAATTGAAAACAAAGGCTACTGTACCAAATAATACCATGGATTTTCTCCGGTGTTGAAATACTTATTTGCAGCTGTATGATACAAATAAATAGTAAAAAAAAAATATATTGTGATTTCTGGATTTTTTTTTTTAAGATTGTCTCTCACCCTGGACATGCACCTATGATGACAATTTCAGAGTCCTCCACGATTTCTAAGTGGGAGAATTAGAAAAATAGCAGGTGTTCAAATACTTATGTTCCTCACTGTGTATCTAGTACAGTTGATTACCACTGCAGGTCCACACCATTCATTTCTGAATTAGGGCTAGACCAAAATTTGTTTTAAGCTCTTAATTCAGGGACTGGTCTCCAAATAATCTGATAAATTAATGATCACCATGTGTTCTATAGCCCACTGATTTTCACAGAGCTGAAGCAGTACCATTGTTTTGCGCCTTGGATCCGGTGGCGTCTCCTGTATGACCAAAGAGGTTACTCCTGCATCTCTGAGGATGACCTCATTGATGTCATCTTCAAGGTTTGGAGTCTGTGGCTGAGAAAGAGAAGCAGGAAATGACGTTGAATCCAAAAGACAGGGCTAAGGGCTGCTCTTTGGAAAGCCCAAGCCAACACTCACCAGAGGCTGCAGAGGGCCGTACTTCTCCATGGCGTTTTTGAACGGCGTTGGAGTCCGTGGGGTAAAGCAGATCTCAGACTTGCGGTTGGGTGTAACAAACCTGAAGGGAAATGACAGATACTCACTGACACCTTGAACGTTTCTAACATTTATTTTTAAAATTGAAAATGCAAATAGCTGTAAATCTGGAGTCTGATATTCCCATCAGAACCAGAAACCTGTAGTTCAACTGGATAAATAATCATCTGGATTTAGAAATCTCTTTTCTTTTGTTAGTCAGGGTTACATCTAAGGTTTTCAATAAAAAATGAGAGTAGATACATGCAGATACAGATCCTGGGCAGTCCTCAACAATCTGTGATAGTAACATACAAGTACCACAGGGGGGCAGTGTTTGCTAATGAATCCAAGCCATTAGCATGGGAAGTCCCATCCTTACACAGAGATCGCAGTGGCCTTAAACAGTCGTTCTGATCTGAAAGACACATGTGATCACTGGTAGGTCTGGTAACCAGGCAGCGTTAAAATGACTGAATTTCGTTGCCTTCGTTGTTCTGAATATACGATACTGGTAGCCTACTTCCACTTTGCCTGCCTTAAATAACATTTCATTGTGATGGCAGAACAGTTTCCATTAATTTTTTAAAAAACTTTGTTTTGCAAGTCAGTTTGTCCGAGATTCCCTTCTGTGTCTTTTTTTTTTTCTTTTTTCGTATTGCCGTGCAGAAAAAATTGCAGCTGCTGGAAGATGTCTGAATAATGTTCTGTATATCGCTATGGTAACAGTACTTTTTCAGTAAATGAAGCTAGTATTTTATAGGTTCAAAGAGACACAAAATCTGTTTTTTATTCATTCCACTGGTAGACTGTTGGATCAAATAGAAATAGATGCCTACCTCTAATTCTGGCCTCCTTCCAATAATGGCCTGGACCAAGATGCACCTGAGTGAAATAAAGGCCCCGGCCTATATTAGAGGATTTACGGTATGTTTGTTTCGTTAGTTTTTTGTTAATCAAAGGTTTGTGTCCCCCATCCCAGGAGGCCAGTGGCTTGAGAGGGTTTTGGTGTTTGTCTTCTCGTGTCCCGATCGTGTTCTGGCTCCTTCCTCCTTGTCTGCCTGAACGCACTGCTGTACTCATTGAACTCTGAACCTGCCTGAACGCTCTGAGGAATCCTGTAACCCTGGATCTGTCTGTTGGTGTGTGAATCAGAACCCCTGGTCGGGCTACGGACTCCTGGATCACAGAACTGTTCCCGTCTGATCCGTTTTACCTGACCTTGATCGGATTCCTGCCTGCTCACTGATGTTGCTGCATCAGAGACACTCTGGGCGGCTCTGCGCCGCAGCTTGTTTTGCAGTCCATCGGCTGCCTTCCTCGGAAAGGATGGACCGATCTGTTTAACCAGATAAGTGACTCACACAGATAATCATCTCCCATCAGATGATTGTGGTCACCCACCTGTGTTTCTCCCTCCAGAGTGTCAGTGATTGGGCGGTGCACCGCCTCCCCCTGTAGCCGCTGCGGTTCGCAGATCCACAGCAGCCGGCTTCTGTTCCGTTATGTGTTTTTGTGTTAATAAATGTTTTGAACCTTCCCTCCGTCTGTCTCACCTTGAATACTGGATCTAACTGCCCCTTTTTATTACAGTTTTTGTAGGACTAGGAGAACAATGATCAAAGAAATTCAGAGGCCTTAATTTGAACAATAAACTTTGGGATGCAACTTGTAAATATTTAAGTTAAAAAAAATTTGTTTTGAGTTTCTACACTACTGGTTTGTGGGGTAGTCTAAAATTTAAACTGTATGGTTGGGAATTTGAGTAAAACATGTCACTAATAAAAAGCAGTTATACTAAAGGATGCATTAGGTTTAAGTTTTAATTTAATTTTAATCTACTCCTGAGTTCCAGCCTGAATCAACCAAACTGCTGTGATTTAGAAATAATCCTCATTCTCTTGAATAATGTTCTCTGAATCTAGTCAAAACTTTAACACAGACTAAAACCAGGATCGGTTTGCCAAATCTAATCCTACTTAATTATTAGACTTTAACAATTTTAAGATTTTTTCTCCAAAATCCAACCAGATTACCTTTGAAAAACTGGCCCAGTTTTCATTACTCACACTGAGTTCTCCTTCTGGGTGAGGGGGGTCTTGTCACGCTGCAGCGGCGTGGTCACAATGACTTTCTGACTGCACACTGGCGTGGACGTAAGGGAGGGGTTTTCCAGGTCATGGGAGTCCTGCTTCGTCCATAGATTCAGGAACTGAAAAAGAAAACAGCAAATAGCATCAGAGGTTTTAGAATGAGACAAATCTAATCGTTAAAGCATTTTTCACCCAAGGCCACTTGACAAGTCAGATGGGCAACACAGCAGGAGCCCTCTCAGTTTATAGGTGCAAAGAGAAGTCAGCCTGTGACTCTTATGCTACATTCACACCGAACCCTTTTTGAACAGCAGAAGCAGCTGGTTTACATGCAAAGTCAATGGTTGAAGAATATCAAGGCGCATCAAAAGGTCCTGCAGCACATCTAGAGCAGCAGGAGCGGTGCAACTTGATACATCTGAGCAGCCGAAGCAGCGCCTCATGAGCTTCTGAGCATCATCAAAATCGGTAGCTGATGGAGTTAGAAAAATTTAACTTTTGCTGCTTGACAGGGCCACATCAACCAATCAGAGAAGCTGATCTAGGAGCTGGCAGGGAGACAGATACAGCACTGCTGATGCAGATCGCAATGATCTCTCCCCTGAAGCTGTTTATCAACGCCTAAATTAACTTAAAATGTCAAAACCTGCGTGCAAAATATTTTTGCTTTTATCATTATGGTGCCTGCAGCTTGTACCGCATACCTGGAAAACGCTAACATCTACATCCAGCCGCCATCAACATTAGGGGAAAATCTCCAAAGAGGCGACCTGGCAGCTGTTGCTGGGGATTCCAGGTGACAGTGCTATGTGGGGGTCTGAGCGGCTCAGACAGCGAAATAATATTTGAAGGCACTGGGCAGGATTGTAATTTTGATGAACTGACTGCACAGATGATGTTTCCAGGTGGACTTTCTCACTTAAAAATACAATAAAAGTTCAATTAAAATGAGGGTAATTAAACAAGAATCTGGCAGTATGTCTGGATTGATTGGACTATGTTTTGCAAATTAATTAGACCTGACTGTCTTACTAAGTAGGTATCTGTTGTGATATACCAGCATATATCTGCCATCTCTTGGTGAAAGCAGCAAAAAAGTGCTTTTTCATTTTGTTGTTGCTTAGATAGGCAAAAAAAAAGAATTTTGAATTAGAATTAGATTTTGGCTCCAAATCTTCACTAAAACAATCGATTACCACAAAATGCAAAACAAACATAACAAAAGCTAAATGTCAAAATGATATATCTACTTTTTGTTGGCAAGTTTGACCTTAATTTGTTTTGTTTTTTTACCACAACAATGATTTGAAAATGAAAAAGGAGAAGGTGCAGCAGGTGGAGAATGAAGACATGAGACAGGATCCCTTAACTGGTCTGTATTCCAAACTCAATTTCGGATTCCAATTGAACATAAATGGACATAAGGTGCTGGTAGGTGCCTATGTAAGTGTGGTTTCCTAAATCAAGACAAGGAAGATAATTCAAATCACCCTATAATAACACATCACACCATTGATAAGCTAAGGAGGAAATAATTAAACTCTAAAAAGTTCAACCTCTAATGTACTGTTAATCAGCACACGACAAAAGTTAGCTAACAATCAAGGCTTGGCGCCATCTAGTGGATGCGTAGGTTCGACACAACACTCTACAATACACACACAGCAGATAACAAAGACTTATCAACAGGTAACTAAGAGCGAAAAAATAACTCATTTAACTGCAATAAACACTCACATATTAAACTTACTCATCAGTGTCCCTTCCCTGTGTTAGCAATTGAGCCACTGTAACTGCCGAACTTTCCAACAGGCAGCAGCAACGTTCGTCATGGCAACGTGATGATGTCATCGCTGTCCTAACTACGGCATGCCTTAAGGGCCAAAATAACGCTGAGCAGAAACTTTAAACAGCAGTACCCAACATCGAAACTTAAACTACTTAAGGGTCTTTTGTACAGTGGTCATTAGCTTTGGATTAAAGAATTTACCAGATATAAACAGTATGATGGCTTACTTGAGATGGAGAGAAAGGCAGGATTTTGACAGGAGTGCTCTTTGGCGTCATAGAGTGGCCGCTGTCTGGAGACAATGTGACGCGTCTCCGGCTGCGGCGGGTCAGTATGGACGGTGGGCTGATCCCTCCGGGGGAGATGGGGATGAGTTCTCCTTTGCTGCATTTGCTCAGCTCTTGCAGGGCGCTGCCTTCCAGGCGAAACTGGTGTCGCTCCGGGCTGGGGCTGTCCACCGGCAGGTCGAACGCCGCCAGGTTACACCAGCCGTCCAAGTCCTAAACCATCATAATGCTCTATAGATTAAGCTCTTAGACTTAACAGGTCTGAGGTGTGCTGTATTTATAGATATTTACCCCGTCCACCATCTCCAGCACTTCCTTTAGCGCGGGTCCCGTAGGGGAAAGAAACCCGGAGCTGTCAACCACCCAGTTGGTCCCATTTGGCTCTTCGCTGGTTTCATCATCACTCTTGATGCTTGCACTGTTCTTGGGTGTGGAGGCAGCTTTGGACGGCTCTGCTTCATCGGTGGTTACAGCTACAGGTGCTGCCGTTTCCTGCAATTTGTGCAGAAAAAAGCAGCACAGATAGTAGCTGTAATAATATCTATGCTCTTAAAAATGTATTCAGACCCCTTCAACTTAAACATGTTTTCAAGAATATTAATGGTGTAAATTAAACCATAATGAATTTCTGTTATGACAAAGACAGAAACAAAAACATGTAAGGAATAAAAATAAGCATCTTTAGCGGAAAAAA
>NW_015150865.1:743961-756162 GCF_000732505.1 Cyprinodon variegatus
AGAGTGTTGAGGCCAAAAGATGCACCTGCATGTCTCCGTTTAAGCGCGCCAACATCTCATCAAGCTCATTTGGTCTGAACACCTCTCGAGCGTAGAAGCCCATCTCCAACTTGCGTTTGATGGTGGAATTCCAGTGGTTCTTCACAGCATTGTCTGTCCTGTGAAGAGAAGTTTATGCAATCAGATCTTTAGGACTGTCTATAAGAAAAAGAATATAAAAAGACCAGTTCTCTGGGACTCTAGCGACCTTCCGGGGAGCAGCTTTGCGATCTCAGCCCAGCGGTTTCCCAGCAGGCAGTGGGCCTTGTAGATAATGAGATCTTCCTCAGCTGTCCACGATGACTTCTTTACGTTGGGATTCAGGTGGTTGTGCCAGCGCTCCCTGCACTGCTTACCCAGCCTGCCCTTCAGATGCTTGGCCACCATTGCCCACTGTTTGTTGCCGTAGAGATTCACAAGCTCTATGACCTGGAGGGAGAAATGTTTCTCATGTTTTAACAGATCCCAATTTGGCACCTCGTAAAAGCTTCCACCTACTATTAACTGCGATCCTTCCTATCCAGATACAGTAGCAGCCATTTAAAATTGCCCTTCCAAGTCAAAAGCCAGCCAAATGGCAGCAAAATCTCCTCCAACTTCCAGCCACTGATCTTCTCCTGGACTTGCACATTTCTTTTACTCTGACTCACTGAATCACTGAATTGCAAGGTCTGGCCAGGAGATAATGCTTCTCTTTAGATCTTAATGTCCACAAATCATGACAGAAAGAATATTTTAGATGTTTAAAAAGGATTTTCAGGGGACTAGCCAAAGGAAAGAAAAATAAGCCCTTTTGAAAATGTACTGCAAACCTTATAAACAATAAATCATGGAACAAAGTGCTCAGGTCAGACGAGTGACAGAAAACCTAACACTGAAAACCACCCTGAACAAGATAACCGTCAATAAAATCGAATATCTACATGTCTAAGCTCGGAAATTAAATAATGTTAATAAATGTAGGATTTGTGTTTGTTCATTGTCAGCCAATTGATTCATGTGACATCTTCATTTGTGAGAAAACAAGTTTAGAAGTTATAAATACAAGCTAGAAAATTACTGCAACAATACAAGTACGAATCACAAATCCAAAAATTCATGCATTTGAATAACATACCTATGTATATGAATTACAAATGTGCAGAAGAAACGAAAATTTACAAGCATACATTTGTAAGTGCGAGTAATGAATGTAATCGCAAACTTATGTGTAAGAATAAGAAGTTTGTTACTATGAATTACAGATTTAAAAGTACAAAACACAAAGTAATGAGTAAAATCAATGAATATGAATTACAGATTTATGCATATGAATTTGTGATTCTTGTTCTCAACGTTGTGTGGCTACAAAGTTTTCCCCTCTAACATGTTTTCATAACTTCTAAACTTGTTTTCTCTCAGATGAAGATCTGATGTCACTCGTATCAATAAGTTGAAAAGAGGAAAAAAATTGAAATCCGATCAAATTTGTCCAAATTATTGACCTTTATTTACAAATTTAGAGATTAGAAGATTAGATTTATTGATCTGTGGGGATCGAACCTTGCAACCTTCTCAGAGCACAAGCGCACTGCTCTAACCACTAGGCTGCCACTCCCAGATCTAGGTGCATACCATTCCCCCACAGTAAAAGCAGAATTTTGTCTGAGGATGCTTGTTCTCTGTAGGTACAAGGAAGCTGGATGGAATTATAAAGACGATAGATGGAGCTAAAAATTAAGGCAACCCTGCAAGCTGCAAAAACTTTCAACTCACCTGCCATGAACCTACACTTTAACATACAGAGTTACAATACGATTATATAGATGAAAGTGTATGTATGTATGAAGATGGTCTAGTCAAAGCCCAGACAGAAATTCAAGACAATCTCCATCCAAGCTGACGGCTAACATGTAAAGAAATCAAATTAAAAGTGCAAAAGTCTTGCAGTTGCAATGTGAAAATTTTAACGACATGTATGAGCAGGTTAGAAAATAAGGGGAACCATTCTGTATTCTAATGTGTAACCGATGTGTTACCCACTTTCTCATCCTCCTCCTTGGTCCAGGGGCCTTTAACCAGTTCTGGATCCAGGACCTTAAACCAGCGGTGCTGACACTGCTGCTCTGTGTGATTCTGTAACAGGAAAGAACACATTTTCCAGTTCTTAATCAATTAAGTTCTTAATCATGCAACAATTATGATTAGAAGAGTCACTCACTGGGAAGTAGCAGGCTATGCTCCTCCAGTCATTGGAGCCCTGCTTCTGAACCAGTATTTTAAGTCTGTCATCCTGCAAACATCAACAGGCCTGTTTAGGTCAGCTGTCCCAAAGTGAAACAAATGGTGGCAGGACTGGGACATGTCCCAACAATCACCTCCTCTTGTGTCCACTTCACTTTCCCCTTCCCTCCTTCCTTCTGCTCAGCCACATCAGAATCCGTATCCTGATGCATAGCTTCGTCTCCATCCTCACTGGGAACCAGACAACAACAACATGGGTGACAGATGAGATCATGAACTGGAGAACAGGCTCAGTGGCTTCAGCTTTAGGAGCCAATATGAGGCTAGGTTTGTTGTTTCTATTCACGATCGGACCGTCTTTTATAAAAGAAGTGATTTATCTAATAGTTCTGGGTTTATAAGGAAAGAGGGTGGAGGAAAATAAAGGCCCAGCCTGAAAAAAGGCGGCAGTCGCAGGTCAAAAATAAGTGTTCAATTGGCTTTTTATCCAATAAGCATAATTTTATTAACACTATTTGATAACCAGGAAATCCTTTAAATGACTGGAGAGTAATTCAGTCCGCAGAGAGCGGTCTCTTACCCGCGCGCCCACCAGGACATTTCCCTCCCTTGTTTTCTTCTTGTTTACGGTGCGCCAGTGATCCTCCCTACCGCTGCTGCACGTCATGTGCAAATAAAGTTGATAATATCACGACTTTCAGCACTTTATGGAGGATTTGAAGAGGCATCCAACAGTGCAGGAGGTGGAGTTTTAGAGCTGAAGTCTACAGTCAGGGTGCGATCAGCTGCGGCGGAACGATCGCTCCTTCCGCGCTTAGAAATTTCTATCTCGCGCCCTTCTTCCCGGAGCCAGACTGGAGCAACCAGAGCGGTGACGTGGGTGCGCAGTGGATGTGCGCAGAGAGCAGAATGAGGAAATGGTAGTCCTCCTCTTGGACTTTCAAAATAAAATAAACTACTCAAAATGTCTTTCAATGGCTCTGTTCGAAAACCTAGGACGGGTCCTCCAAGGACGCGGTCTACCTAGACTGGATCCTTCGAAGTCCTTGAAAATAAGGAGACCGGAAGAGTTTTGGCTGTAAATTCGACCAGGTCTACCCTTCGGCGGGTTTTTACCGCCGTATGCTCTGTTGCTTAGCAACCGTGAACGTTGACACACAAAGCAGGAAAAGAATGAATACAGAAGTTTTCATAACTGTTTATTTATTTCTTTTTTATTGTGAAGTGAACAAAGACTACACTCACAAGAATCCAGAGTGGAATAAAGGTTCCAACCACCGGGAGCAGGAACAAATAAAATCAAATGTAATGATAGAAACCTTAGTCAGTTAAATAAAATGCTGCTGTCATTTTGCACATCTCTGATGTTGCTGCTATTTTCTAATATCCATTACTGTAAAAATGTCCATAGCTGCATATTGGTTATTTATTCCCCAGTTTTATATTGTTAAAACACTTTACAGTATTGTATTGTTTATATTTTAACTCTTCCCTATTATGTTATTCTTATACATTTTTCTAAGGTCCACATTTGTGTGACCATTTTCAATAATCTTTCTGCTGCTGTAAATTTTTCCATTGTGGGAAAATAAAGGGATTTTCTATTCTATTTTATAAAAGGGGTAGAAAGATATAAGTAAATCTAAACAATATATTTATAAAAAATATATCTGCAAAATCTCTAATATTCAACAACAAAAAAATACGAAGTTAAGCATATTGTGCAAAACAGCAATAAAAAGATAAAAATCCTATCAGATTTATAGTCCCCACCCTGCAAATATATTAGAATCTGTCCTTAAATTCCAGCCAAACCCATTTACACAGTAACAGATAAAAACCTTTAGATAAATCAAACATTACCGCCACATATCTGACTCAGTAACCATTAAAACAACTATTTTCATTGATCTCAGACGGAACTATTAAATGACTTGTATTATATTAAACTGAACTTCCAATTTTCACCACTGTTCGGCGCCAAGTAACCTTTACTCTGATCACGGCTTGCTTGGTCTCGCAATGACTCCTGGGATATCCAAGAATACCGAGGATACATCAGACCCGTCCTTCAAATCGGGCAAAAAGAAGGACGCATTTTAAGGCCGCATAACGAGGACTCTTGGAATCCGACCAGACCTCGGCGCCGCGCTATGACGTAATCGGCCTTCAAATCCGGTCTTCTAAGGATGCGTCCTAGGTTTTCGAACAGAGCCAATTTTTACTTGTCCCCCTCCATACCTAAATCAGAGGCGTAGCCAGAAAACCTTTATAAGGGTGGCCAGGCAATAACCAATGTACACTGATGGGTGGCCGAAAGTGGATAGGTACCAGAACCTCTGGGTCTATCTACACTGTTCCAACAGGAAAATGAACAAGCAAAACATCCATATTTTCTACATAAGGACTTCCTACAGCCTAACGTAGACACATATATTTAAACATCCATAATTTCTAGATAAAAGGTAGTGTATAAAAGAGGCGTAAATTTTTTCCATTGTCATTACTTACCTATCTGTTTCAAAAAACATTCTGTTTAAAACTGGTATTTAAAAGCACTAACATCTACATAAATTAATGAAGTTTTTATTAAAATTGTTATTTATCTATGATTTAACTGAAGACTCCTAGATGACTTGCAGAGACACATCATTTTCTCTTTACCCCATATAACACAAAATCTAGTTCTGAAGAGAACATGAACTCTGTACTTATCATTGATGTTAGTATATTGACGTGTATAATTAACCACAAATATTTTTAATGTTTAGAATTTTCTACTTGAGAGTATTACTGCTGCCACCATCTGTATTAGAGGGAAAAAATGGTAGGGGTGGCCACAGGATTGCCTAAGGGTGGCAAATGCCACACCTGGCCCCCCATCTAGCTCCGCCCCTGCTGAAAACAAACACACAAAAAAGTAAAATGAGGAACAAGTAATACATATGAATCCCCATAATAGAGGACTTTCTTAATTTTAATGGTGATAAATAAAAATAAATAAAAGTGGAATTGAAATACATTTACTGTACAACGGGTTGGGGGTTTTTGCAAAGCAAAAAGGCAAGATGCATACAGTACTGTTGTCGGACAAATCTTTATTTTTGTTCTTTCCTTCTCAGTATATTGATGTATGCTATGTGCTCTCTAAAAAAATTTTTTTCTCAGCTAGTTTGTCTCACTAGTGGAAGATGGTTATAGACAAGACATACCTTTTTCCCATAACAAAACCACATACTTTTCCAAGGTAACTGTTTAACCAAAGTGTCTGTTATTGTTTTGACTCTGACTTAAAAGTAAGGAAACAACTTTGTCTAGGTTAGAACTTGGCAGACCATCATGCTGTGAATGTGAATGTCTTGTTCTCCTTTACTTTGCAAAGTAAATAAAGTGCCGACTGAGTAAATCCATCGAACTCCTTTATTTAACTGGACTAAACATTTGAAAACTTTTTTCCACACAACAGTACACACAAGACTGTAAAATATGACAAAGAAAAAATAATAGGAAAAAACTTTGAATGTTATGAACATAACAGCCTAACATCTTAAGAAGAATAATTATATTTTGTAATAAATTCTATTCTAAACTGTGAACAATCTAAAAAAATATTTTTTTACCTTTTAGGCAAGTATTAAGATAGTTGATAGTCACTCAGAAATTTTCATTTTCCACATAAGAAAATATATATGTGCATTACAGTGAAAAAATTGGCATTTATAAGTTAAATCTTGTACATTAAATAAATTTCACCAAAAGAACAAAGAGTAAAAACCCATTTCATTTTTTTTTTTTTTTTGGAGGACATTTTTGTCATTTTCTGACGTCTGACATTAAAAAAAAAAAAGTTATTATTTTGAAAAAAAACATCTTGCCAATATTTGAAAGTTATGTTATCCCTTTATCTAAAGAACGTAAGGAACTATAGTTGGTCAACTGGTAAAATTGTTTTGTTGAAAACACATTACATAAAACATTACACATGACATTAAAACAGAAAACATAAAATAACTTCCACATCTGCTTAAGGTCCCAAACCCTGTGAAGGCTCTGGACTTTTAAAGTAATTTAATAACAAAATGCTAAAAAAAATAAAATAAAAAAGTGTGATCATAAACCGGGGTTATTATTTATCCTTTTTTTCTAGCCTCATGCATGAATACAGGAAGTTGATGCAGTTTTGTTTACATTTTGATTTTTTTTCTTTTTTTTAGAACTATTTCCATTTGTGCAAAGTTAGAAGTACTTCCCCCTCCTGATCACACTAATGACCTGCCCAGACTTCAGCTGGTTCAATTAAGCAGCAGCTAAAACAGGTAAAACCCACCAGCAGCTCACTGAACCATTTCATGCCCTGTGGACAAAAATGGAGAAAGCTTTTATCTTTGGAGGTAAGGCCCAATGTTTTTGATACCCGGCATCAAATTAGGTCAATTTTTTGAAAAAACTGTTTCCCCTTTCTAGATCTGAAAAGCTTTGAGTGCTCCTCCCCATCTGAGCTGGACAGGAGGCTTTTAGAAGAGCAGGGTTTGCTGTCAGCTTTGTCTCTAGAACAATCGTCGTCCTCAAAGAATTTCAGTAGCAACAGAGGTGATGGATTTGAAGGCAAGCCATCTATCCTGGCTTCCCTCTGCCTTTCATCAGATCCAATTTCTCCTTGTGGCAGGTTTTCACCACAAGGTTCCAAAATGCAGGAAGTGGACGGCTTTAACCTCACTGTTCCTTTGCAGAGGACAACCTCAACCCCCCAGGAGCTCTTCAAAAAACCCCAAAATGCCATGCGTTTTGACCAGTCTTACTGCATTCTCACTACCTCACAAATCTCATGGGATGTCTCTCTGATCAAATCGGAGAGCGACAGCCCCTGGCTCTTCTTGGAGGCCAGCACTCAGGAGCTAACAGCAAGTCCAAGACCCCAGCAGCAGTTGCTACCTGAATAGAGGACCAACAGAAACCCAAGCTGACTGGATAAAACCTGGTGGAAGGAATACCAGAGTTTGAGAAATGAGGTGACTTTGTGCTTTCTATCTGGGTCATTTTATCTAAAGATTTGTTTGTTTTTTTTCTAATAAAGTGTGTGTATTTAACTATTTTCATGTTTTGAAATGCAAAATGCTATGTATGTGGTCCGTTTGTCTCAATGTGGTTTATTAAGGCCATAAGGAAAAAGTCCATAATGATTGGTTCTGGTTAGAGTGGAGCAGATTGTGCGTCTGAATCGACATCCTGTTCCTGCAAGAAATAAAACATGAAGTTCAGTTAAAGATCAAAACAGCAGTCCTATCAGGAGCATCAACTCTGGTACTAGAGGCCGTGGTGCTCTGCAAGTCCTTAAAGTGTCCCCGCTACAAACTCTTACAAAAATGGAATGCTTCTACAGGATTTGCCAATATGGGTGGTAATTTGGCCAACTTAAAGCGCGTTGGAGCGGGACACTAATGTCTGCAGGACACTGAGCCCCTAAGAATCCAGGTTTGCCATCTCACCTGGTTAAGTTTCTTGAATTCTGCCACCTGGAAGAAAATGTGTTCCAAGATGTGCTTTGCGTCTTTCTGCTCTTTATCCAACTTTGGAGTCACACCCAGAATTTCACCACATTTGCGTACATAGAACTCAAGATCATCATCCGTGCCTGGTTCAAAAACAAAGGTAAATTAGAGGTGTAACTTTGTTCATTTAAAAGATTAGCTGTCTGCTTTCCTACGGGATGCTAACAATTCTTACATCAAAGGAGCAAAGAAACAGTTTTAAATCCATCCTCTATTCTAGTCCAGGTACATTCATCACATGTTCACAAGCAGAATCACAAGACTTAAACTGCTTCCTGTTTTTGTCCTGAAGAAAGTAAAATGAGGTAAAAACCTTGAGCACCTAAATCTGTACCTTGAAAGGCAGAAAACCTGCTTAAAAATTTTACTAATGAAAATTTGAGGTGTGAGTTGTATAAACCCTGTAAAGTCCTTTTACATTTACATAAAATCTTCTGGCATTTGTCTCAACCAGCTTAGCACTAATGGGAAAAGGATGTTTTTGCTAAGAATTCTTTGAAAAATGCCTCCAGTCAGATTAGATGGAGCATTCCAAAGATCACTTTAGGTCATCCAACAGGTCCAGGTTGCTGTGTATTTCCGCCCATCCACCATCCATGATAGAAACCAACCCAAAGCATGACTGACACAATTTGCCATTCCTTGTTCAGATGTGATTAGCTTTTCACCATAAATATTTAGCGTGGGAGATGAGATGCTTTATTTTTTTGACTCTTTGATCAATTAAAATTTTAAAACTCCTGTAAAAACCCACATTCAGTTGATCTCTACACTTAATTTATAATTTAACTGAACTTTATTGATCTCACATTGGAGAAATTCATCCCTGCATTTCACCCATCCCCTTGAGGAGCAGTGGGTTACCACTCTGTGGCCCCGGGGAGCAGTATGGGGTTAAAGGTTCTTGCTCAGGGATCCAGGGTGCAGGCTGTGGGGGTCGAAAAGGGTACCGGTACTTGCAACCTTCTCAGACTGCAAGCGCACCACTAAGCTTTAATTATAGGTTGTTTTTCCCAGGACAGTCTTTTGTGATTTGTAAATTTCACAACAGTTTCCCAGTAAACAATTTTCTCCACATGTGTGATGGCTCAGTGTAGTTCCTCCAGAGTTAGCATGGGTTTCTAGGCATCAGTTTCTTTCCCAGCCTGCTTTAGGTGAACCGCTATGCATTCTTGTGTTGGAGATTAGGGTCCAGTTGTGCCATCCTCTTTTTCTTTTCTGGATGATGGACTCAACAGCCCCTCATAAGAACTTTCTAGTTTTAAATATTGTTTTAGAACCAATTGCTGCTCTAAATGTCTCAAAGTTTATTCCGTCATGATTGCTGTATCTCATGTTCTCAAACAAAAAGTTCATTAGCATTAGTTCTTAAATTCAATGCTAGAAAATGCTGACCTGGTACCGGAATGTACCGGTAAATTCATTTCATTTTTTACAATCTGGAGTAAAAAGTGTTAGGTTTATTCTTTTATACATCATTTGCATTGTTATTTTCTTAGTCAGATTAGACAGAGCAGAAGGCCTTCCTTTACATTGTGGATGTCACAGTGTGTACAGAGGTCATCTAATCAAGACAGCCTTCGTGTCTTTAAGAGTACACAGGATATGGACACATCTTGGAGCCGGTCTGATAGGAGAGCTGCTGTATCTGTAACCCTCAAACAGAGAAGCAACCTGCATGGAGTTCAAGACATGGATGGCGTGTCAGTTTCTGATACGGACAGCTAAGCATCCACATGATGCAACACAGACTCAGAAGGTATAAGAAGCAGGAGATGACGTTGTTCGGGGCTCAAACCTTGCCGGACGCTCGCGGACGTGATTTTTGAGCCCACAGCTGTGCAAGCTCTAAGCATTTTTCTCTGTCCTTTTTTACATGGTTTTACCCAGTTTGAGTTAAGAGTAGTAAATAACTTGCTCCCAGGAAAAGAACCGGTGAGAAGGCCCCCGGGGCGCTACAGCCTTCCTTCCAAGGGGACAAATCCTTCTCATTTTATCAAAAGTTATGCACCCAGTTTTCTAACTAGCACCTCAGTAGGAAGAAGAGGAAGTGTCTCAAATAACATAATATTGGAGGCTTAATCTCACATTTATTTGTAAGTTGGGCGAGGCGAACTTTCTCAGAGGAGAAGGCCTCATCGAGGTCAAACAAGTCCAACATGGGAGGAGGCAATTCACTCAAGGCAGGCGGAAAGACCTTCAGAGACAAAGGAAAAAAACATCCATCAGGAATTTGAAATGCTGCTGGACTGAATATGCTTTGTTCTTTGGAGATCAAATTTAGAGACTTACAGCAGGCTGAAGCTGAGGCAGAGGTGTCACAAACTGGGGGGTGATGAGCCGAAGTGGCTCGTGTTTTACATTGAGCTGTTTATAAGCACTGAAAAAAAAATGTTACAGCAATGAGGGAAAAAAAATAAAACAATAGGGGTGTGATGCAACGCCCCTGCACATACCTTATGACTTCAGATAAACTGTCGGAGGATAAACTGAACAAAGATGTTTCAAAGAGGGAGGTGAAATCCTGAGGGGTCTCTTCTCCCTCCTGTAAACAAACTCTGAGCTGTTCTGACAAGCATCGCGTGTCTGGCAGCATGGAGTAATCTGCAATCTGGACCACAAAGCCCATGTCAAAAAAAAGGGAGGTGAACGTATTCCTATCTTCTGTGGCTCTTGGTTAGAAAGATTCTGCCTACAAACCTCTGGATTCTCTGCGTCGATCTGATTCAGCTGGATGGACTCGGACATTAGCCACTGAAGCATAACATCCTGGAAGGAAATAAAGAAAGGAAAAAGAATCAACAAACAGCACAAGTCAACAATTCTGTTCTTCAGACATGAGGTTTTTAAATGGTATGGAAATTATGATGAAAAAAGTCCAATCATCTCAAGGTTTTTAGACACACACACCAAAAAGGAAGGTAAAAACAGATTTAAATGCTTTAAATGCTGTGGCTGAATAATCCAAAAATTAACAGTTATGGCAATCTTACCGGAAAGCTATTTTCACATACAATAAGAGCACAACGAACAGTAAATCAAGCAAGTGCCTATTAACTCTTTGTGTGTTAGCAACATTAGTTATAAGTTATAGTTAATAATAGCTGGTTATCATTTCTGGTGTTCTTTTTGCGCGATATTTCTGAACAGAGAAGTAGAAATGCACCAATCTAATCCTGAGATCCAACTTAGTGCACTTTACATGGATTATTACGACATCGTCACCAAACATCAGACATTCAGACATCCAAAGTTCCAAAAACTGGATCGGTATCGGATAACGGCCGACATGCTCAGCTCAGGAATCGGTATTAGGCTAGATCGGTGCATCTCTACAGTGAAGCCTCCTTTTGGCCAGCTTATTAGTACGTGTGTAGCAACAGGTGGGGGCGGAGTAGTGCTGCATCAGCCTTCACTCCAAACAGGCAAAAAATAGTGTCAAGGCACTCTTTCTCTGTTTCCTCCAGTATTTCATGAAAGTTACCTTCAAGCATAAGAACAGTGTGAGTGAAAATGGTAACTTTGAAAGTAGGGATGAAAATTTAATGTTCACCATGATAAATGTTATACAAAAATGTGTATCGTATTTTCCGGACTATAAGCCGCTACTTTTTTCTCATGCTTTGAACCATGCGGCTTATGGGAAGGTAACCTGACCTAATCGCCGTAGGGGGAAGTTGGAAATGAAAGAACAAGGGGCAAATTTTCATTTAGCACAAGAACATGCGAGCAGCAGGCACAACCGAGAACAAATGTCCTGAATTTACATATTTTGACATTTATTTGCTGCATTAAAGCTGCTGAACCAATGAAGAGACTAGACTCAACTCCTGCAGAGCTGAAATAAAGAGCTGACAAAGCCCCACATTTCAGGAGAAGCTCTTGTCATTACCCGATCCATACCTTAAGCACGATCCGTACCATCAGCTCATTTGCGCGTGCGCAAACAGAATAACTTCCGGTGGCAATATTTCCTTTTTCTTACTTTTTTATTCTTTTGTATTTTTTAGAGGCATGGGTTTCTATTTGTATATCTTTGTATTTTCGTCAATATTGCATTTTCTAAAAATAAAAAAACATAAAATACATAAAAAAGTTCAATCGCCTTGTGATAGTTACTTTGACTGCTCTGAGTATGCGCAAATATACGTCACACAGCGTATATATTTAAATTTGTTTAAATATTTGATTTACTCTGCACTTAACTATGCACTCCAGCAGTACTGAACCCACAATGGATTAATGTGCTACCTTTCGTGACCTGCAGTTTTTCATTGATAAGGGAACATTTCCCAAAAATTTTGATTTGTATTCCAGAAAAATTACGTCAAGCAATACAATGGATTGAATTTAAAAAGCATCCATTTCTTCCAGAAAAGTCTTCAATATT
>NW_015150865.1:759252-761567 GCF_000732505.1 Cyprinodon variegatus
TCTTACTGCTGCGAGCCAACAGGCTAATGGGAGCTATTATTCTTCTTTGTCCCTACTCTAGGGGTGATATGTAGAGCTCCCTCTACAGGTTTGGTGGGAGAAATTTCAGTGGATATCAGCGGCTTAAAGCCCGGTGCGGCTCATATTATGCAAGTTTTCACATAGTAAATACGAAAATACTGTATTTACTACAACAGCAAAGAAATCCAACTCGAGTCCCAAAAACTAAAGATACTGCTGGTTTTTTTATTTTAATTATTTATTCCACTTTTGCCTCCATGAGAGAATGGATTAATATAAAGAAAGAAGAAAACAGGATTCAATAGTTTCTTTGCCCTTCTTATCATGGTTTTGAATTTAGGAGCATTACTTCTATTTGTAGGGCTTTGACTGCAGTATGATGAAACTTAAAGACCATATCCTTCCCCATAGAAGAGCATACCTTTTTAAGATCTTAGTCTACCTTAGTACGGGTAACCCGACCGTGTCTATTCTTCACACATAAATCCTATGTAAAATATTGGATGCTTAGACTCACCATGATCTTACTGTTCTCTTCCTTGTCTATGTACTGATCACAAAACATGTGGCATGAACCCAAAACAGCCAGCTTCCCAGACTCCTAGGTGGAAGAAAAATAAAGAACACAAACTTTCAGCATGCATTTACAGATGGCGATTATTCTGAATGTATGAAATAATCTTAGAATCGCATCCACTGGCCTTTCTGTGATAGAAGGCCAGGATAGGCCTGTTGAGCGGGAAGCAGATCGAACCCGTTGAAAGAACAGCCACAGCAGGGGCAATCACATTCAGAGTGGCTCCGTAAGGGTAGACAAATGTGAGAGCCCTGCAGAAACACAGAAGGATCTAATCAATCACATTAAATTTGGAAAGAGAACAGCTACCAATAAAAAATCAAATAAAAGGGAAGTTACTTACTGCGCGTTGTTTCCAGCAGTTTCATCTTCAAACACTTCTGTGAAAACTTTTCCAGCAGCTCGACTGATCTCTCTGAACAAGATGGAGAGCGATGAGACTTTTTAAAGTGGTATCACAAACAATCGAAAGAGCCCATAAGGACGTGTTCTCACAGCTGACCGGTTTAATACGCCATCAGACACGAGAGCCTCCTTAGGGTGGAAGTAGTGTTTGTGGTACACGTTCCTCACAACGGCGTCTGTGGCGGTAAAAATACAAACACAGAATGTTCAGAAGCTTGATAACCTCTCTGCTGGGGACTGTCACTGCACCAAATGTCAGTATGCACCGTTGTTGACAATTATTCCAAACTCCTCCAGGAGAAAATTGATGTTTGTGTCGTATTTCGTTTCTCCGCCCTCTCCAAGCATGACCAGCACATTTCCTCCTCCATCCAGGTAGTGCTTCAACACCTCCAGCTGTAGAAGAAAAAGGCGATAAATGGGATTAAAAGAGAACAATGTTTGTGTTTTTGTTCCCCCTGCTTTCTAAAGCCTTTTTTGTAGAACACCAAAGGGCCACGAAAAGCTTTAATTTGTAATCTGATGACGATTTACCTCTGATGCTGTGAACATCTCCCTTGGGCCAGCGGTAATCCATAACTTGACACCTTTCAGCTTCTCCACACACAGTTCTTCCTTCATACTGAAAGAGATCAATTGAGGAAGGTCTCTTTGCTGTACCAGGCAGCTGTTGTTGTTTACATTTCAAATAAAAAAAACATGATGTGTGGAAGAAAAAAACTGGGTCAAAGCAGTTCTAAATAAATGAAGTCTGCAAAATATCTGAAAAATCTGTAATTATAATATTGTAATGATCTCATTTGAAAGTAGCACGCCTATTTCCTCCCAATAATAACTATGTTCCCACCCCTTCGCAAAGGTCATGACCTTGGTAGCAAAGATGTAACCAGATGTTTGCATAAAGGAATGTAAAAAATGCTAAATATATTCTTAGCTTGTAGAACTTCAGTAGTTACTAATCATCAATATCAAAGTCTATCAGTTTTTGGATCTTAGCAGTTCTTTATAGGCTTGTCCCGATCCGATCCTCGGATCGGATCGGACGCCGATATTGGCAAAAAAATGCGCATCGGCAAAGCATGTAAAAATGCCGATCCAGACTGCCGATCCAGTTAAAAAAAAAATAAAATCCGGTCGGTATTTTCCAGTTTCGCCGATTGAAACGATCCATTCCACTATTTTGCGCCACTGTTCCCCGAATCCGGTCCGCATTTTCCAGAACACCTTCAACACACCCACAGGTCTTTTTGGGTCTGTCTCCCGGCCTAACCATTAAAACCGGTGAATTGGAAGATAGCTGGGAAAATGTCAG
>NW_015150865.1:762092-767092 GCF_000732505.1 Cyprinodon variegatus
AGTCCGAAAACAATATCGGTATCGGATCGGAAGTGCAAAAACCTGGATCGGGACTTCTCTAGTTCTTTATGACTGAGATATCACCCTATTGTTATAAGGATTGTGTTTTGATCAACTGTTCATCTCTGATATCAGGTAATTTATCAAATGCTAAAAGTGGTAAACATGACACAGGCACATTCAATAAAAAACAGAATTTTATATTTCAAAAATCACGCAGACACTTCTACTTCCAACTCTTTGGAAGTACCGCTAACGACAGCAGATAACACTTTGCGGCACCATCTGTAACGTTTTTATTCAGAATTTTCTATACTAGGTTGATGAAATGACTGACATATGACTGACATATGTTTTATGATCATTTTCTGTTGGGACAGAGATAAAATATTGCAAATTTACTTCTGAAATGAATACGCATCTCATCAAAAATTAAATAAATATTGAATCCCTCTGAGGATTACTCTAAAATAGGAGTTAGGATACAGTGAAAGTACAGAAAAAAGCTTTTTAGTTGTTCAAATCTGATTCTTAAATAAACAGCTAAAAAAAACATTTTTTAGAATAAAAGCTATTTTATTTAATTATCAAATAAAAAGGAATAGATTAAATTATAGAGGGATCTTCTTTATTGTGTGTTGTTTTCTGTTATTCTAATGACTATAGCTCACAGTGGACAAAACAGCAAAGTTCAGTTTCTCAGATAAACATGACATTATAAGGACCGATGAAAAGTATTTTGAAAACACAGCTGGAAAGTATAGCTGTGGCCTCAGCCTGTGGATCTGCTGAAGTGTAAAGCAAGCCCAGGTTGCTTTAATGGTGGTCTCCAGCTAATCTGTACTGCTGGCTCTGATGTCTCACCTCTTTTCTGACTGTAAAAGTTACTCTATGTTATTAATGTGAGGCCACTTTGCAGCTCAATCAATTAGAGATGAAGTAGTCATTACAGCTGGTATTAGTGCATTTGGAGGCCGAGTCCTGCTGGAAAAGGAAATCAGCAAAGGGAAACCTAAAGAGCTCTACAGTTCTGTTTTTCCTGAGACAGATGTCCTGACTTTTGAACAGAAAAAAGATACATTGGACTGAGTCCAGCACTTAGACTTAGAAGACCTTAAGCATGAAATTCATCAAACCAGAGGGCTTACTTAAGTTTGTTTTGTTCTTGCAACCTTACAAAGATGTTTTCCATGATCTTTTTAGGCCGAGTGAAATTTGGCTTGTGATTCCAGTTAGCACTGCATCCTTCAAAAGATGTTTCTATGCCCTTAAATTAATAATAATAAAAAAAACACTTTAGAACAACAATGGCACCTTAGAACACGATTAAGTCCTCTGTGTTGAGTCAAGGAGTGCACATTCCCTAAATATGGAAGACATTGTAAAACGTTCTGCCTCATCGTTCACCTCACCAGAACCACAGAATTTTGCTGTTTGTTTTTGTGAACTTGTTGTCATATCACTGGGCAGTAGTCAACTTTAGTCAGTTTTAAAAGGCTGTACGTTTTTTATTTGTTTTCATGTTCTATTCTTCTTCTTCTTCTTCTTGTGGTACACATTTAAATGTTCACCACTGCTTGTCCTGCCTTGTTTTCACAGGTTCAAATTGACCTCAGGTTTTTGTTTACAACTGGAATTGCTTAGTCCAAGGAGCACATTGAGAACTTGTTTATTTCTATTTTTGCTATGTACTTAATTTATAATGCATTGTACAGTACATAATTGTATACATTTTGGAAAACTTTAATTTAATAAATACACATTTTGCAGAAAATAATTATTATTTGTAGTCTAACTGAACCCTCTATATATGGATCCCCACATATAATACCTTGCCACCCCTGTTTTAAAAGCCTAGCTCCGCCACTGCAACCCTGTCCTTTTGCATAATTTTCTACCAAACTTTTTTTTACTCAACTTTCCATCAATATGCAAACATGCAGCACTGTGTGAACACCAGGCTTCCTTAGCATCCAACATAGTGGACATGTGTAAAAAGTATATAATTCCACTTTCAGGTTTTTAAAGCAACTAAAAATCGATTGACTTTTTAAAAAAGATATTCTATTTTATTTTAAATACCTTTGCCAAACCCAGTGCCCTTACCTCTGGATCTTCCAATGCGCTCTCAGTCTCTTCTCCATCGACTTGTAGCCGCTGCTGGTGCCAAACAGCTCTTTTTTGGAGGCATTGAAGACGACGTAGCTCTGTTGTTCTTTCTCCATAATCTATGTTTCAAATTACTTCGATACACCTAGAAAAGGATTGCGATTGAATGTTAGACCAAGTCCCACGGATTCAACAGAGACCCAACCGTTATGTTTAGCCTTAGAGGCTAGCAGTAATGTTAGCAGGATTGTTTTGCTGAGCGTCATACAACATCTAAAAATGTGGTTAGCAGTTATTTTAAAACGCTAAAGCAGCAGCTTCTCAAACTTAACTTTATATCAAGGAAACGTTTTAGCCCGCGGCTATGAGCTCAGAACCCTAACAGCTAACGTTAGCATTTTAGTAGCTAAAGCTAGCGGTATAGTATGGTATCAGCAGAATCGTTAATATGACCGAGTGTTAAGTTTTTCAGATCTTTGCTTAAAGAGCTCATGTAGGAGCTAAAGGATGTTACTTACAGCAGAATTGTATTTTGCTTCTCAATGTTAGAAAGCATTGATGACTTAAACTGTCTTAGAGGTGATGCATCATGGGAAGAAAGTGGTAACTAAGGGCGCTAAATGCATAGCAACCAAGAGCCGTAGCAACATGTGAAAAGAAGCAAGAGTGGTGAAAATGTACACTGGCGGACTCTTCGTTAAAATAACTTCTATTGTTGTGACATATTAAAATAAATCTTTACATAAGTTTCTTTATATTTAACTAATATCTGATCTGCTTAATTTCTTAATACATCAGGTGCTATGTTATGTCCTAAACATTCTTCTTTATAAATTGCTTTTCATATAAAGAGATGTTTGATTTCCCCTTCATTGGATTCCCCCTTCTGTAAGCCTCCATCTTTGATTAGTTTTAACTCTCTTCAGCATCCAGTTCACTAGAGCCCCCAGGTTGCTGCCATCTCCTCAAATACAGCCTCACAGAACTGCTGGATGGGGGGTACCTCCAGCTCCTCAACCTTCCCTTTAAGGATGCTGCAAAGCTTAAAAGGTTGTTCCTTTACAGGGAAAATAATGCCCTTACCCTAAGTGCTTTAATCAAAACATCTCAAACACACCAACATCACACAAGTTTACCATGTAATAGCCTTTTATAAAAACATTTTTTTTTTAGCTTTTTATAGTTGAGCAAAACAAAATTTAAACTTCAGTGCTGCTGAAAATTACAAGCCATAATGCAATTTTATTTTATTGAGACCAGAAATCTTATTCACAAATAGTTCTTGACTTACAGATCAAACAGTGCAGGAATGCTTTTAAGACAAATAGAACTATGTTAAAATACTCTTTAACTCAGTAATCATTAATAAATAAAAATAATAATATGGACAAAACTCAGTGATGTTTTTAACATTCTAAGCTGAGAAACATTACAATAAATTACACAATCATAAAGAAAAGTTTCACAAATGCAATTTCAGGGTTTTCATAACCTAAGGAATCATCTTGTTTCAACAGGTTCCAAAATGATTCTATTTTAAACAAACCACAGTAGATTCCATAAAGTCATCCATAAACAGAAACAAAGCCATCATGAAAAGCTGTATGAGTTTCCACTGCACTTAAGACAAAAAGTCTGCAGCTAAGTAGAGCTTATCAGAAGCAACACATTAGAACATCTTCTGCATTGCTGTGAATGTGACCCCCTCAGTTTGGTTTCCTGAGCCTATTTCACTGAGGTTCCACAAAGGCCAAGCCAGGCTACACAAACGCTTCACCAGGCCAGTTAGAAATCGAGCTAAATGCAGGTCTGCAGTTTCCTTCAAGAGACCATGAGCTTGATCAAAGATTCAGCAAACAATAGATCGCCTAAATACCCAAAACAGCCTAAAATTTACATTCCTTAACCCCTTCTCTTAACTGAAAGAGTCATAATTTAAGGAGTTTCTGGTAATTTTTCTCAAATAAACAACAAATGTAAAAATTAACATTGGAAAAAAGATGGTAATGTTTAAAGATTTATATTAATATTTATTAATATTTATATATATATATATTTTTTTTGCATTAAGTCTCTGTGTGGTGTAGTAGTTGAAGTCTCAGCTTTCAATGTTGAACTTTTTATTTTAACATAGTAATATGTGAAAACCAGAATATCTACACCTCCTTTAAATCTGCACACTGCACGTTTAAGTACAGTAATGAGCTATCCTTCCATAAAATAGACCAACAGAAGTCGTTCCGATGCTATAGTTTGCTGTTCTCTGCCACAGGTTTCACCCTCAGGACCCCTTCTTGAGAGCAGGAGGCCGCCAGCACCCCATCTCTTCTCCACAGTCGGCACTGAGCCAGTCCCCTGCTGCTACCTGGGGCCATGAAAAAAGAACACACAAACACAATGTAAGACGGACAGCGAAAATGGACTAAAACTTTGGAAAAAGATATCCTATCCCAAGAGGGATAAAAACATAAGTTGTGTAATGAACCTGGAGCTAAAGCTGCCAGTTTAATGGGTGTAAGCAATGCCAGCTGATGGCGACAGAATCTCGTACAAAAGTTGTTTTCAGGCTCACAAGAACTGAGGCTGCTTGTGAATAGTGCACGGCTCAATCCCAAACTGTCCCCTAAACACAAACCCTAAGCACTATAACCCTCTTTCAGTGCATTCCCGCAGAGGGTCCACCACATCAGGGACATCTCAAACCCCTTAGTGGATAGGGTGATATGATCATTAAGCCTTTAAAAATCTGCATCAGTGCAGGCTCGCTGGAATTAGGCAGTGGGTGTAATGGCGAATTAGTGGCGGAGGAAGCACGTGCATTCAAATGTAAGTTCTGCTGGTTTTCTATATCTTCAACACACTGATAGAAAATTACAAGTTAGGAAAAAAAC
>NW_015150865.1:772092-776527 GCF_000732505.1 Cyprinodon variegatus
TAATACTGATTCAGTATGGTTTTAGTTTTTCATATGAAGGACATGCCACCACATAAGCTTCGGACCTGGTCGTTTTAAACGATTCTGAAGCATAATCTGTGCTCTTTGCGGATCTAGGATTTTGAGAAGGTATCGGTCGACAGTTCTTTGGGACAGCACTAATTCATTTATAGCCATGAAGCATTCCGTGAGGGTTTAATTGTTCCTGCAGGAACAGTGCAACTTCAAGCAAGTCGAAATAGAGAGGGCTTCTTTGCCTAAACAATTCTAAGGACTTACTGCGCAATGTGTACAAAACTAATTCCATCCACATTGAGGGAACCCAGTATTTCCCAGAGTCGCACACCTAAAAGGAAATAAAAGCATATTAAATCTGACAACCCACTCATTGTTTACGTTTCATGTAGCGTAGCTCGACAATAAATGTCCTTCATGATCTCCTAAATATAACATAATAATATAATTATGAGATCTCATCTCGTAATTATGAGAAAAGATCTCATAATTACGAAGCTGTCCAATTTTTTTTTCTTTGATGAATGCAATACGCTTCCGTATTAGCCTAATGCATACATACGGATATTTGATTAGTATAATTCAAGTTGTAAAAAGCCAGAGAGGAGGCCTTAAAGAGAAGCGTATGACCTTTGACCTATACAGTAAGACCTTGTGGTCCAGTGGATTAAAATTAACAAACAGGTGCTCTACTGGGCTACAGAGAACCGCTTCAATCTGGACTTTTCTAAGCAAAATAAATCACTGTTTAAGGTTCCAAAATGTTGTACTTTTGATCTACAAAGCGTTTAACTAAAGCTTGACAAAAATAATAAAAAGTCAACCACACCATTAAAAACAGTTTCATCTACTGAAATATTTTCACCATTTATTTTTACATCCCAGGTAGACAGTTTTCCCCACGGAAATGATGAACTTTTTGTGAATCGCTTTGCTGTGGTTCTTTTAATGGACTTTGTAATGTCAGTATAAATACTCTGCTGAGCTCTGGTAGGTACGCTAACAGAAGCCTAACAATCAGCATCCTGCCATTTCCACAAACATTGTGCTTTACTTAAAACAACACTTTGGCTTTTTGTTTGCCCTACTACAGCCAACCAGCTTATTCCACTGTTAAGGCATCCTTTGAAAAATTCCTAAATTCAGATAGTTATCTGGATCATGATTAAAATTGAATGGATTTCATATTGGGCTAAAGACACACCTGTGGTTAGAACTTTGTGACGATCCTTTTAAAATCAGGTGAACAAACACTAACAAAAACATTACCTCCTTAGTGGAGGTAATAATCAGATAATCCCTAGAGGCAGATGTTTCAATGTATAAATGAGCTAAGCTTGAAATGTTACAAATCCATTGCATTTATCAAGGAACGTGCAGGACATTTGATTTATATTGTCCTCATTGGTTCTAAGAAAGAAAAACATGTGAATCAACTGTTCAAAGTAACCCAGCCGTTACCTGAGATACCGCTGGATGAGCTCCTCGACAGTCAGCAGGTCTTCAGGCTGAGGAACCACTGGCATGGGGAACTGGTGCTGCAGGGGGCTGGGCTGCAGCACTTGGAAGGAAGCCTGACAGATCAGTATCGGCTGTCCGTGCTGGATGGCTTTAACCGAACGGACTGTGAAGCTGCGCCCATCTCTAGTGCGGTCCACCTGGTAAAGCACAGGTACCTTAGGGTCCCCTGCAAAAAAAACAACAACAAAACACACATAAAAGTAATACAAAAACATAAAAAATGGCTTTTCTTCCTAGTGATGGTCCTACTTTTAAATAAACAGTTAATGTTGAAACCTTACGCACCCTAAATGAAATGCTTCTGATGCCACAAGGTTGTCTTACCTGCTCTAACAAAGTAGCAATGGAGGGAGTGAGCATAGAGATTATCACCAACAGATTTGGCTGCAGCCACAAGAGCCTGACCGATGATCTGACCCCCAAATAGGCGCTGAGTGCGTGGCACCCAGTGATGCGTTCCCCTGAGGAAGACAGACAAAGAGGGGGATCAAATGTAACGCGGCCAACTAGCAGTGCAGCTGGTTGACACTGCTGATGTCAAACCCTCCAGCTCATACATCATGTTTACTGCCTGCAAGTATGATCATTCTCAGCTGTTTTTAGCAACACACCTATCCTTCAGATTTGTGGCTGAGTGCGACCTGAGTATAATTTTCTTTTTAATTTTCTAAAATCTTTAGCTAGCGGCATTCATAACATTATTTTCTCACCTTGCTGGTATTATCTTGTACTGGGATCATTGATTACATTAGAAGGAAGTCTTTTTACCCCATGAAACCCACTAAACAACTTTGTAAAAGGCTGCTACCTTGTTCAGTTCATAAAAGATTTAACCTCTGTAGACAAAAAGCAGACTCCTCCATCAACTTCCCATGCTGCTACCGCCAGAAGTTCTCTGATGATTCTGCCATAGTTGGCCTCATCACAGGTGGGGACGACTCAGAGTACAGACAGTGGACTCAGAACTTGCAGGGGAAACCAAGGAGCTAGTGGTGGACTTTCACAGAAGCAGATCCACCCCACTGACACCGTTGAACATCCAGGGAACGGACATTGAGATAGTGGACTCTTATGGCGTTTACCTGAATAACAAACTGAAATGGACTCACCAACACCAAGGCTCTGTATAAGAAAGGTCAGAGCAGACTCTTCCTGCTGAGGAGACTCAGTTCTTTTGGACTGCAGGAGGCGCTCTTAAAGACCTTCTATAACTCTATTGTGGCATTAGCCATCTTCTATGGAGCTTTCTGTTGGAGTGGCTTATCTGTAGCTGAGAGAAAATGTCTAAATAAGCTGATCAGGAAGGCCAGCTCTGTGATTGGATGCCCTCAGGACTCAGTGCAGCAGGTGGGAAACCAAAGGATACAAACTAATTTAACATCTCTGTTGGATAATGTTTCCCATCTCATGCATGGAGCTGTTGCAGAACTGGAGAGCTCCTTCAGTGATAGACAGCTGCACCCTAAATGCACAAGGGAGCGTTATCACAGATCCTTCCCCCCAGCACCTATAAGACACTATAACCAACACTGCTTCCAACAACCTCAATAAGTTTCTACATCCATGCTGATTTTTGCACAGTTTCTACCTTAGTCAGTTAAATAACATGCTGCTGTCATTTTGCACATCCCTGATGTTGAAGCTATTTTCCAATACTGTAAAAATGTCCATAGCTGTATATTGGTTATTTATTCTCCAAGTGCACAGTATTTATATTAATTAGACACTTTTATAAGTTTCACATTTGTGTGACCATTTTTTCTATAATCTTTTTGCTACTGTAAACAAAAGAATTCACTCAATGTGGGACAATAAAAAGATTTTCTATTCTATTCTCTAATCATTCTGCACAGTGCAATCTTTAAAACATTTTTTCCCTTTCTTTGTCTTTTCTTTCATTGATATTTAAAATGTTAGATTAAAGGTTTGCAAAAAACTAATGTTATATAATTTTCCCAACCCGTTTATTGAGGTTTTCAGTCTGGCAATGAGACAGTCGCCTTCATTTTAGATCGGTCGGACACCGTTAATGTGTCATGTAGATATATTTTCTTTTAGTTTGTGGTCAATCGATCTTGAAAAAGCCTCCGTAAATATAAATGTTGTGGAGCTAGCTACCTGTAGAGGTCAATGTCCAGCTGCTCCAGGTTCAAAACACTGGTAACCAAGACGCTTCTGAGGTCCTGCGGACACTGAGCTGCTGAACTTTCTGAGCTTTCGTCCTCAGCGGAATTCTCTGACTCTAAAAAAATCAGTTAATGGGTAAACTACATCACTTTCGTCCCATTTCCCTTCCGCCATGTTGCTTTACAACTTTCTCTTATTTGCTTTAAAGACCGGGGTGCCCTTCAGTTCTATTTGCTCTTTATCGCCCTCCAGTGGCTGAAAGAAACTTCTAGGAGGCTATTTTCTTTGCAAAAATCCAGTTTCTTCTACTTAATTTATAAATTAAGTAGAAGAAACTGGATTTTTGCTCTGCTCCTCTTTTAATTATTAAAAAATACCTCAAGCTTTGTGAATGGTCTTTATAATAAAATAATAAACAATTTTTACGATTAAGTAGGATTTCTCTAGATGTGCAGATTGCCACTTCTCTTCAAATTGCTAGCGTGGTATACGGCTCTGATTTAAATCCGGGAGTCAGCTTTCTATAAATAATCATACCTCTTTTTAAGGAGAACTACATAGTCTGATACAATAAACAATGATGATGTAACACTGTCAACAATAGCATCAATTTAAAAAGAAAATGAATAAATTGTAGTCGTCAGCAGGGTTTTTCTGCCACACTTAAGAAATGAATTCAGGGACATACATTTTTATATATGTTCCAGCATCGTCTTATGATGAACAGCTAAAATTAAACCTTTTTTGGGGAAGAAGAACCCAGTTAAGTTCA
>NW_015150866.1:0-1203 GCF_000732505.1 Cyprinodon variegatus
GTTCAGTGCATTGTGGGTGTTTCCTCCCACATGGAGCCAGACGGGTCCTCCCACCCGAGGAGATGCTACAGAGATACTCCAGTGGAGGGCGTCTGACCCCTCCTCCTCCGCTCTCTGCTTGAAGTTTCACATGGTAACTGATGAGGCTTCAGCAGCTGCATCCTGATTGGCTCAGAAATATAGACCTTATTAAATAAAGAAATCCAAACAATAAATATTTTAGAGCAGAGGTCTTCAACAGGGGGTCCGTGACCCCTAGGGGGGCCCCAGAGGTACTGCATGGGGGTCGGGAAAGTTTTTTTTTTTTGTTTATATTCTCCCCTGTAATTTTTTCCACTAATTGAAATGCCTTTAAAAATACATTAACATGAATTCAACACACGGTAGTAAAAAGATAAATGGAGCCAGAAGATGTCTTTCAGTCATCAATGCACACATTCAGCGACACACAGGAGCTCTTTCAAGCTGGGCACCGTTTCATTCACAACACCTGTCCCATCAACCAGGAATCAGAAATACTTTAATAATCCCAGAGAGAAATTACTTTAATTACATTACTCCATCTGTAGTTGAGTGACTATAGAACCAGTTTCATACAATATTCGGGGGTCCCCGCTCCATCTTGCCATCAGTTTGGGGGTCCTTGGCCTGGAAAACGTTGAAGAACCCTGTTTTAGAGCAACTATTTATCTTCTTTGTTGTAAATGTTCCATTTCAAAAGAAATGTTGAAATGTGTAATAAAAAGGGTTGTTATTTTAATAAGATTAGCAGCAGTTAAAGTAGGACCTTTGATCCACAAACCGAACTCTGCACCTATTGCACATTATCGGGCATCAATGCTGCTGAACGTTTAACTTTTAGCCCTTTAAGTTCATCTCATTTCTATTCTCAATAACGCATTTTTTGCACAAATGCCTATCTGCACTGAACCATTGCAATTTGCACACTGTCTTCATCCTCTGCACTGTTTACACTTTGACCACTGCTGCACTTTTTGTATAATTCGTGCCATTTGAAATGTCAATGCAATGTTCATAAGCTGTATGTAACGTAATTTCGTTCTGACCTTTCACTAAAACAGAATGTCATCATGGTCAGAGACTTGTTAGTAACCAATAATCTACTTTATCCAACAGAGCTAAACATGGTAAAATACAGAGGAGGGGAAAGGCAGAGATTCATAAGAAAAGGAAAACGGAACT
>NW_015150866.1:5006-6111 GCF_000732505.1 Cyprinodon variegatus
GTTCTATATGACCAAAAATAAATATGCTCAATACAAAAATATTGGTTCAGTGTGTATTTATCACCTGCTGGTTAAAGGTTTGTTTTTCAAATGGACCTTAAATCAACTAACTTCATTATGAAATATTCTGATATTGTTAATTGCTCATGATGCACTCAGTACAGTTGGTTTGTTGGGTTTACAGTTCAGAACCTTCCCTTTAAAAAACTGGAAACTTGATCTGAAACCAGAGATGTGTCACCTCTCTGCTTCACAGCTTCCATAATTAAGATGTTAACTCCTGATTCCTTCTACCTGTCTAAGAATATAAAACAAAAAGGGCCATTTCACATTTACTGATTACACACAAAGTTAACCAGTCTGAAAATATTCTGACATCTGTCCATTTTCATTCAACTGTTGAGTTTGTGGGTTACATATTTACAAGTGATTGGTTGATGAGGCCTCATTCCTCAAACTGTATTAATAAGCTGTCACTGTGTTGCTCTATACTGACACCTGCTGGATCTTAAACACCACTGCATCAGACACACAGGTTTGAGGACTAAGTTTTGTAAAGTAACTTAATGAAATGAATGACTGCATGTTGTACTTTTTATATTAAAGAAAAAAATATACAGTCTATAATGTGAATGCCATTATATACACATACATATATCTATGTATATATAGTAGCAGAAGCACTCTTTCTTTTTTACTTTTTTTCCCCAGCTTTTATTGTCATCACACTGTCAGAGCAGTGAAATTCACTCTCGGATTTTAAGTCGTCCTCTTGTGGAGCAGTGGGCTGCCATTGTGTGGCACCCGAGAGCAGTGTGGGGTCAAGGATCTTTGCTCAGGGACCCAGAGTGGCAGTCTGTGGGAGTAGGACTTGAACTCACACTGAAAAAATAATGCAACTGTTTTTTACATTTACTTAATCATATTTATTAATTTAACACAATTGTTTATGTCCTACCCTGCTAACATGAAATAATTTCGTTAAAATATAGAAATATGAATAAGTAAATTCAAAAAACGGTTGCATTATTTTTTTCAGTGCAGAACCTCTGAATTCCAAACGCAATGCCCTAACCACTAGGCCACCACTCCCCAAGGGAAGTGA
>NW_015150866.1:8453-10752 GCF_000732505.1 Cyprinodon variegatus
GAATATCGGAGAAAATGGAGTTGGTGGCTGCTCCCCATATTTGCGAGACCTGTTGAAGGTTAATCTTGATTCATTCATAGAGACTACCAAATTATAAGGTGCACTGTTGGTTTTTGAGAAAATTGGCTTTTAGCTGTGCCTTATAGTGCATAAAATATGGTAATTATATCTACAAAATGTTCCAATATGTTGATTCTTCCATATAAACTGATTGTATAGTTTTTGTATATTTTCCATATAATGAATGTAAATATATGTTTATATAGTTTTATATAGATTGAGCTATAGTAGCAGATGTCTACTGATTTATGATGGTTTTCTAGAACTTGTGGATGTTTCAGACTTTAAAGGGGAACCTTGTGGTGTTTTCATTTCCTGACAGCGTTCCAATGATTTCAGATAAGGAGGAGAAGATAGATCTGCTCATCTATATGAAAATGTTGAATGTCTTCTGCAAATCTTCAGCATCTTCTTTGAGCCTTCAAAATATAAAAAGTAAAAAGACATTTTTTCTTTTTCTTTAGTGTGAATCATAGCAGGTTTCTACAGAGAAAAAGAGTGTGAAACATGACCGATTAGTTCAGAGTTGGCTTTACTTAACTGATCTGGATCAGAACATTTGATAATTTATCCTTAGTTATCTATGCATGAATAGAACCATGGAGCCCCACTAATAAAGCCCCATTCATCAATCCAGAGCTTGATGAATGTTGCATGCACCAAAGCGAGAAAAAATGGTAACAGATGCAAAATCCAAAAACATAAATCCGCAAAAACTGAGAAACAGGAATACTCAGAACAAGGGGCAAAGAAATAATGACAAGCCAACAAAGAGTGACTGAACAGGAGGTGTATATATGGGAGACAGAAACACAGACCAGGCTTATTAGCAGATTTGGAGCAGGTGTCGACCGAGGAATCTATAAGGAAGCTAGGGGATGGGTGAATGACACAAGAGGGCAAACAAGAACTTAAATACATCCAGAAAACACAAAAAATAGGAAATAAACCAATAAAACTAGAAAACACAGAAAAACATGGATCAAATTGAAACTGAAAACTCAAATTTAGAATAGAATAAAATTCAACTTTATTGTCATTCCACTGTAACAAGTACAGCGGAACAAAATTGATTTTCTACATTTAACCCATCCCCTTGGGAAGCAGTGGGCTGCCATTGTGCGGCGCCCGGGGAGCAGTGTGGGGCTAAGGGTCTTGCTCAGGGACCCAGAGTGGCAGTCTGTGGGAGTAAGGGATCAAACTCAATTTTAACATGTTTCTTATGATTCATTGATAAATTAGGTTGATAAACAGTCTTTTTAAGACTAAAACAAAAATGCGTATGGGCTTTCGAAATGAGATGCAAATGAGCAGGTTTATAACAGCATCTTTAACTGCTAAGAGACAACAGGCAAACTGCAGGGGGTCCAGTACTGACTAAACCTGTGACCCCATTTAAGCCAAGGCTTTAGTTAGCAGGGTCAAATGACTCTAGGCTTCTTGGGAACAAGAAGACATGCTGTCTTCTACAACACCATTATTTTCCCCAGACTGAAGCCTAGGCTAAGGAAGTGTTTGAAAAATTGGACCAGCTGCTTGGCACACATCCTTAAAGTTCTGAGGAGATGACATCTGGGCCTGCAGTTGTCTGACCACATGAGCAGACAAAGATGTGAGAAAGGCTGGAGAAACAGAGGGAAGTGGGCTAGCAGTAATTGTAAACAACATATGGGGTTCTATGGGCAGGGTTCGTTAGGGCCTGCTGTCCTTCATGTTTTAGATCTGTCTCTGCTCAAGCACACCTGATTCAAATGATTGCATTTCCTCCTTGATGGCCCTTAAATGCTTCAAAAAATCCTGTTAAATACGTCTTAACTCAGGGCCGGTGTGTGGAGGCAGGGATACACCTAAAAAATGTAGGACAGTGGACGCGTAGGACCAAGGTTAGGATTCCCTTATCTAGGGTATGTCCGTTTGAAGATTTTTCACTGCAGTCAATACATTAAACTGCTGGCATATTATTTAGTCATATGATTTAGCCAGAGAGTTTACAATTGTTTTGCTGGTAACTGTTTACATTCCACCTTCTGCTTTTTCCAACACTATGTGTGATGTCACCAGTTCTGTTGTCGCTAAACTACTGATACAATGGCCAGATGTATTTGATTATATCCCACTCTCTGCTAGATGACTATTATTTTAGCATTTGTTCAGCTGTTTTACCAGAGAAACACGATATGAGAGATAAAAAAAAACAAAAAAAACAATAGACTTTGTTTACCAATTTTGAATTGCGACA
>NW_015150866.1:12008-14668 GCF_000732505.1 Cyprinodon variegatus
CACAGTTTGTTAAACAGTAGGGTCAACTGTCTAAGTTGACGGTACTCTTTCCATTCCTTTTGACTCTGTACACCTCTGACTTGAATACGGGGAGCTGAATCACTTTGTGAAGTGTTTAGAAAAAAACATCTGATCCTGAAAGGATTGAGATTTCAGGAGACATAGGGACAAGTTGAAACCCTATAGCCTTCATTGGAGAAGAAGTGGAGGTGGTGGAGGGGTTGAAATTCCCTTAAATGCATTGGTGTTCAGCAGGACAACAAATTCAACTGCAGATGAAATCCGTGAAACAATGTGGGACAGAGCACACTTTCTTAGGAAGCTTAATACCTTCAGCTTTTGAAGCAAGATTCTTCATATCTTCTAAATTCCTGTTGCGAGTGTGATCTCTCCTGCCATCCTGTTAAGCTGATAAAACATGCAGGCTCTGTTCTAGAAACTCCTCTGGAAACTTTGGGGACGGTTTCACTAAGACAAATTCTTCATAAAGATAAGAACATTAAGGAAAATAGTGAGGATCATCTTCTGGAGACTAATAAACACCAATACAGTGTCTTTAGTGAGACGCTTCTCCAGATCTGGTGCAAGACAAACCACTACAGAAGAACCTTTTAACATCTATAAGAACTTTTTGAAAACATGCAGATAAGTTACTCCAACATTTAATTTCCCTTTGACATTAATAAACATGAAATTCATGAATTTAATATTTTGCTCCTACAGTTTTTTTTTTATTATCATTTTTGACATCAGATTAGAATGGCATGTTTATCTGAACATGGTTCCTATTTTTTCCTTTGTCCCCGATAAAACCACTGTGCTGCACGTTCAAGAACTCAGGGCTGCTACCCGTTACCTTCAGATGTATCATCATAAATGCAAGTAAGAAAAGGGTCACAGAAAACAGGAGGTAGTGAACACAACATGACTCCTGTTTTTGTAAGTCATGCCTTAAAATGTTTATAAGGAGATGTACACTTACTCAATCATTTACACTTTATAGTTATTTAGTCAAGTTCAGTTTATTTTTATTGTGTGTTAACAACACCTGCCATCCAATGACACTTTACAAAGACAATTCAAACAGATCATCCAGTCAGATTGTTTCAAAGTTTTTTGTATCTAAGAAAAAACAGCTGATTGCATCAAGTCATTGAGGGGTTTTTCTCCTCCTGGATGAACATTTATTTGCATTGAGCTGGGGACTCAATGGCAATTCCTGCTTCTAATAATTTAATTAAAGGATCTTTACATTTTAAAAGCAGTTTCCTACCTGTTCAAAATAATGTTACCATTTACTAATGCAGAGTATCAAATGAAATCTGATAGAGATTCACATGAGGGACATAAAATTAGGTTGATGGTACTGAGGCCTTTCATCCTCAAAGATTTAGATGGAAATGCAGATCAAAGTTCATGAACGACAGTTTACCCATAATTATCTGTAGGTAGTTTAAATATCAGTGTTAAATGTTACAGGGCAACCTGTTGCATTTCTTTGTGTACCTTTACGAGCAGCTCTGAAAACACGCACAATTAATAAAACTAAAGTAACAAAACAAAACTGCAAAGCAGACTATGCAGTGTAGCTGTGTTCATGCAAACATGACCACTATTAGACCACATAATGGTGGAAACTCTGACAGGCTAAGAGTGTTGCAATATTTTTGGTGAAGTCAAATGGGACCAACAGCAGGTGGTTTGTGTGGTTTTAATAGATGAACACGCCATGCTCCATTTAAGCTGTTTAAAATAACTCTGGTCACAATAGGTTTCATTTCACAATAATCTCTTTCTAATGCTTAAAACGACTTCCTACGATTTTTAGTATAATCTATCAGTGCTGCAGTTAACAGTTTAGGTTTAGCAGCAGGTTTTTTGTTCCTGTAACAGCTAAATGGCAGTCAGTGAGCAGATTAAAAACATGCTTATACAAACTAAACTGTTCTCTATTAATATCTTTCCCTCTTAGATTAACAGCATTTGACCAGATAGTTCCTCCTCCATTGAGGTTCAGAGTGGATTTTTTATCAGCTCAGAAAATGCAGAAAAGTGTATTTGGTTCTCTCCATGTTCTATGCATTAATTAAAAACGGTCAATGCTCTGTTGACATATATGCTGAATTTTCCTGATATATTAAGTAAGACATGATTGTCTGTGATGACAACAATGAGGACATATTCAGACAGATCCTCCAGTATTTATTCAGCCTGGGAGAAGGAAGTCATAACCACTGAGGTGGGCAGATCGTCTCCTGCAGGTTTTAATTAGAAACAGTTCAGTTATAACTTTTTAAATATTGTAAACTGTCTTTCATAAACTAGTTTAATGATCAACTTATCGTCTGTTTAGTTAAGGAATAGGTTACCTTGGTTTTTTCGTTGATACAAGGAAATCATCAGTATAGTGGAGATCAGGTAAGGACAAAACACAAGCAGCTGAACAAAAAGATGAAAGCTTGAAGTAGCTGAAGAAAGAATTGGGTCTGGAGAGGCTTCAAGAGTCGTTGATATGGGCAATCTTATAGATGTAGGTGGAGCTGTTCATTTGAATGTAGAGAGAATTAAAGATGGCAGTTTATTTTTTTATTAGTGTTAAAATAATCCTGAGGCGGCTGACCTCCAACAGAGATCCAGCTGCATGGAGACTCTCCATGACC
>NW_015150866.1:16510-29756 GCF_000732505.1 Cyprinodon variegatus
CCTTCATTGTGTCTCTCAGAGCTCTGATAGAGATGTTCAGAGGCTGCGAGTAAAACCCTCTTCCTCTGTGGTTGAGGGGCTGCAGGAACATGAATTAGCCAATGAGGTGAAGACACGTATCTCCACCAACTGGGCCCTGGCTGTGGGTTAGCAGCATCACACCACTTCCTGTTTTGCTGTAGTTCTCTGACAAAATGTTTGTTGTTCACTTGATTAAAGTTCGCTTCCTTGTGACTCTTCAATATTATTCTAAACATATTACCGACAGTTGCTTATGTTGCTGAACTTCATGTCTAGAAGCCTTTGTATATAGTATAAAAAATATACTGGTGTGAGTAATGGTAATGAAGCAATCAGGTTTGCATTCAATTGGCCACTGACTGGAGGAAATAGTGGAAAGGGTAATGATTGTGGCTTATTATTGAAAGTAAACGGAGCCTTCATCATAAATTTGGATGAGCTGTGGAGATGTTTCTCCTGAACAACAAGGATTGTTCAGAGAGGATCAGAAATTGACTACATCTGTTAAACATCTGGAGGGTCACTATCATATCATCTACTATGGAATGAGCCAGAGCTCAGCATCCCTAACAAAGGGAAGGTTGTAGAACAGAGGCTGTGCCATCTGAAAAGTCATCAGCGGACATGATCAGAGCAGTCCAGCAAAATAGGATTAAACCATATTTATCATTTTTCTTTTAGTTATTTCTTTCTTTAGATTATGCAATATATACCACAAGGTTAACACAAAAGGAAAAAAAAAATAAAACTAAAAGACACTAAATTTGTGTTTCAATCCAAAGCTGAAAAAGTTACCTCCCGGAAGTAGCATAGGATCCCAGTGGGCAAAGATGAGTGATAAAACAAAAATAATTTAAACACATTTATTTTCTCAGGAAATACACTATTAACCCATCCACCTATCCATCCATTTTCCATAACAATTTATCCCAGCTGGTGTCGCAAGAGCTGCAGGTGCCTATATCCAGCTGTCTATGGGCGAGAGGTGGGGTGCACCCTAGACAGGTCGCAACTCCATTGCAGGGAGCATTATTAACCTTTAACACATTATAGTTTAGTAAGCTTACTATTTTAATTTACAATTTAGGTATTTTTTACAAATTAATATCGAGGGAAACACTAATGTATATCTGTTGCATATGCACAAATGAGCTAATGGTAGGGATCGTGCTTCCGGGCCGATCAAGTAGTGAAATTGCGGCCAACAAATGCAACCTTCTTTTTGCATGCTTTGAAGGACAGGTCTGGTGTATCCTGTGTAGCCTTGGGTATCCCATGATAATGAAAGGTACTATGGGATGAACAGTGATGAATATTGTAAGTGCAGTTTAATATAATACAAGTATGTGAATAGTTCCATCTAAAATGAATGAAAATAGTTGTTTTTATTGGTTATTGAGTCAGATATGTGGTGGGTAAGGTTTGATTTATTGAAAGGTTTTATCTCCCCCTGTGTAAATGGGTTTTGCTGACATTTAAGCACAGAATTCAATATCTCTGCTGAAGCTCCTTGAAAATGTTATTAGCGCCCATAACAGTTGTGAGTTCAGTTCAGCATCCATTCTTTGCCTGCTTTGTGTGTCAACTGTCATAGTTGCTAAGCACAGAGCATATGGGTGGTGAAAGCCAGAGAAGGCTGGACCTGTTTGAATCCATAGCCAAACTCTTTCGGTCCATTATTTTTACAGACCTTGAAGGATCCAGTCAAGGTAGACTGGGTCCTTGAGGGACTTTGAAATCAAACACACCCTGCATGACACCTTCTACTGCAAAAAGCTTAGAGCTGAGCCACTATTGGAGCAGGACAATGCCTCAGAAAGCGATCGTCCAAGCCATGACCAGCTGAGCCTTGTAGAACGCCTGGATATTTTTGCATTTCTGCCCCCTCACCGAGAGCTAATGATCCATCCTTGCTGCAAATACCCTGAAAGGCCCAGCTTGCTTCCCTTTTCCCCCAGAACTGCAGCAGCCAAAGTCCATTATTCCCCTTTTGAATTATAACATTCCGTCAAGATTTCTCTTATTCTCTTTCTCACTATATTTTGCTCTGTTTTTACCCCTATTTTTGAACTACATGTGTAAGTCCAGCAAAGCCAGCTGATGCTAGCTTCATTAGTTTGTTGTCTGTCTCCCAATCTGACTAGACCAGGGAGCAGGAACAAGGCACCCTACATATGTGGAGCTGCTTTAGTGGAAAATCACAAATGTACTTCAACACTGTTCAATTCGTACTTTCTGTAAAACGATCGCCTAAACATTGTGTCCAACAACAAAAATGGCATATAGAGAGTTGGTGACAGGCTAAGTAGAACATCTATGTCAGAATGGTCCAAGCATCCTCTTATTCTGGCCATGGAGCCCCACATATATGCTTCTCTGCAAATCCGTCAAAATCTGTCCTTCTCTGCAAAATCCATCCTACTGTACCGTATTCTGGGAACTCAGTTACTACAGTAAGAGACAGATTATTTTGTAGTACACACCGAATTTGTGTGGTACCCTGCACTTACCTGTCACTACCCTGGACACTGCTTGCTAAATGAATCGTCCTTTTCTTTGGGCTTCAAATCCCCCAATCCTGCTGCTTCCTTTTTGTTTCCATCAAACTGGATTATTCCTATGGAGATGTCTAAGTGCTTCATGCCCTCCCTGAATTATCTCTGCACGTCAGCCTGTTAGCCCTTTGGCAACTTGTTTGGGTTGGCTACGCTAACAGAGTTAGCTGGAGCTACTCTTCAGTTTACAGAGTTCTATCAGCACCATCAGTCTTCATAAATCTTCCAGTGCCTCCGCCTTCCAGCGGAGGTCTGCAAATGGAACACCACCTCTGTTGAAGCTGTGGATCATCCTTCTGGGTATGGCTTTTTTCCACCGCTGCTCACCTGGATCCTGGCTAACTGTTAGCACCGGCACGCCATCACGCCACTTGTTGCCCATCGACACCACGATACAACCACTTCGGNTGTCTCTCAGAGCTCTGATAGAGATGTTCAGAGGATGAGAATAAAACCTTCCTCTTCCTCTGTGGTTGAGGGGCTGCAGTAACATGAAGCAGCCAATGATGTAAAGACACGTATCTCCACCAACTGGGCCCTGGCTGTGGGTTAGCAGCATCACATCCCTTCCTGTTTGGCTCTAGGTTTCTGACAAAATGTTTTCTCTCTTATTTTCTTCACTTGGTTAAACTCCTTCTTGTGAATCTTCAATATTTTTATAAGTATATTACTAACACTTGCTTATGTTGCTGAATGCCATGTCCTTATATATCCATCCATCCATCCATCCATCCATCCATCCATCCATCCATCCATCCATCCATCCATCCAACCATCCATTATCTGACACGCTTGTCCCAGTTGGGTCACGAGGGGTGCTGGTGGCTATCTACAGCTGTCTACGGGCAAGAGGCAGGGTACACCCCGGACAGGTCACCACCCATCCTCACCACTTTCTTCAGAAGCACCATAGAGAGCCAGCTGTCTCACTTGTCATGATTTAATCTAAAGCTCGGACCCACATGCAGTGAAGACAAACAGAGAGAGACACGGAGTAAAAGTTTGAACGGGTTTATTTGAAGGATATTTTGAGTTCGGTGCAGAGTTCCTCCGAACTCAAGATTCAGTGCAGAGTTCCTCCGAACTCTGCACCGAATCTTGAAGGAGAGGATTTGTTGCCACTCACGTTTCCAGAGAAGAAGAGACAGGTAGACTCCAGTCTGTTTGTTGGTCTTCCAGAGTATGTTTGATTCGGTGGAGGGCGGAACAGGGTTTACCCAGAATTCGGACCGAGTGGAATGATGCAGCCGCTGGTTGCAACTCAGTTTTCCTGTGGTACTTGAACGGGTCGTGGTGAAGATGACTTCCTTACTCAGAGAGTGATCTCAGCCTGCTCAAAGGTGGCTGGATCCAAACCTCCTGTTTGGAATCCGTCGCTCAGTGTAAGACTCAGTTGATTCCACTTGGGAGAAGGCGGTCCGAAAAGGTCCACTTTGCAGGTAGGCTTCCTGCCAAAAGGCAAAGAACAAAGTTGAGACTCAAGGAAAAACAAGCACTCAGTAAAACTCAATGTGATCTCAGCTTGGCTAGAGGACATAACCTCAAAATGCAAAAACTCAGAATAGACTCAGCATAAACAAGGCTTGGCTAGAGTACCCCAAACTGGCAAACACTCTGGCAACGAAGTAGAGACAACCAGCAGGTTAAGAGTAGTCCGGTGATGAGGCAACAGCTTGCTGGTGTGTGAGGAGGCGAACCGGAGCCAGGCGCCTCCTGGTGGTGGAAGGGAGAAACACAAAAGACAAGACAAACAGACGGACACAAAACAGGGATCCTGACATCACTGTGTGGTGTGGAGGCTGCAGCTCCTCAGACTGGAAGAAGGTAAGAAGAAGAGTGTCCATTAAAGACACTTCATCCCAGAGCTGTGTGTCCCAAGCCTATAACATAATTAATGACCCCTCATACCCCCACCATGGACTGTTCTCCCATCTGCTCTCTGGGAAGAGACTTCAAAGCATCTGATGCAGGTCTAGCAGATTACAGAACAGTTTCTTTTCCACCGCCATTAGACTGTTGAATGTTGTATAAAATGGGGTTAAAAAAAAAAGTTGAATGTTGAAAACTGTATATAATATACCAGTCTTATGTTTACATTTTATCAATGCTGTACTGAACAAAATTATTTTTGTATACACTCAGGTACAAAATTACAATAAAGTCTGTCTAAGTGTAAGTCAGATAATTTTCCTTGTTGCTGTTGTCCTCTTACCTCATCTCTCCCTGAGTCCTTGTGCTCGTTTTCCACTGATGTCTCCAATTTTTTTGGCTTGTTAACATTTTTAGTTGGATTTTTGGATTGTTGCCTCTATTACCTGTGTTTGTTCAATTAAACTGCAAGAAATCACCTCAGCGTCTCTGCCACTGCATTTGGATTCTCAACCAAATCCTGATAGAAGGAACCAGCCATTATGGACTCAGCAAAGCCCAGTCTGGATGCCCTGAGGAAATTTTCCTCAATCAAGAGAAATACTCTGGACTCAATTGCCACTCAACTGTTTGAAGAGTTGGAGTGGAACCATCATGCAACCAGCTCCCAAATCTTCAATAGGCCCTCATCACCCAAGCCATCACTTCCACTCCTTCCTACTCTGCTATCAATCACCTCTGACCCAGTAACCCCACCATCTCCAGGTGTTGGCCCTCCTCTGCCTTCTGGTTCCAAACGCAGACACCGCCGCCGGCAGAGAAATTCCACTCCTTCAGTGTGTCAGCCTGACGCCTCCACTCCCTCTCCAGCGGTTCAGCCTGATGCCACCACTCCCATGGGTCAGCCAGTTACTAGCCTTAGAACACTTTCAGAACAGGTCAGTCATCTCAACCGATACCTCCATGACCAGCAGCTAGCTTCGCGGGTGTGAAGGTTTAGACCTTTTTCCATTCTTACACCCCCGCAGTCAGAGCTCCTTATCTCGAGGAGTCTCATCTCTGGGACTTCTGTTATGGGAAAAAGGAGGATCTTTTCCCTTTCCTTCCAGCTCCATCAGCTCCACCCCAGCCAGCACTTCCCAAGCCAGAGCCGTTTAGCGGGCCAAATCCTGAGGCAGAACCCTTTAGCGGGCCAGATCCCCTAACAACAGAGCCCTTTAGCGGGCCAGATCCCCTAGTGCCAGAGCCAATTAGTGGGCCAGATCCCCTAGCACCAGAGCCCATTAGCGGGCTGGATCCCTTAGCGCCAGAACCCATTAGTGGGTCAGTTCCCCTCGCACCAGAGCCCATTAGCAGGCCAGTTCCCCTAGTGCCTTAACCCTTTAGTGGGCCAAATCCAGAGCCCATTAGTGAGCTAGAGCCCACTAAGCCCATTCTGGGTGGCCCAGAGACCCCTGAGCACACTGATTTAAAGCTCGGTGAGAGTTCATCTCCAAGGCCCCCACAGAGCCTCCTAGAGCCCTGGGCGGGCACTCCACGCCTCCTAAAGCCCTCATGAAGCAGCACAGATGGTGCCCCCTAAGGCTGCAGCAGCAGAGACGGTGCCCTCCTGAGGTGTTCCTTTGTCGCCAACCTCACAGCTGCCTTCCAGAGGCTCTTTCTCGTCGCCAGCCACAAGGTCGGCCTCCAGAGACTTTTCCTCATCTCTGGCCACATCCAGATACTTGTGATTGCCCTCGTCCACCTTTGGGTAGTTGTTTTTTTTTGGACTCTGCCTTTGGTTTTGTGTTTCATGCCCCCTTCCTGGTTCCCCCTCCACCCACCTTGGATGGGTGGAGGGGGAACCTCCATAAGGTGAGGAGAGGGAACCTCCATAAGCTCTATGACAGCCAGCCTTTTTGTTAGCTTCTTTAGCTAACAAAAGGCCAATTCCTGAGCTAGAGCCCTTTAGCGGGGCTGCTCCTGAACCAGCCCTCCCCTCTTTAGACTTAGACCGCTCTAGTGTTCCCTCTCCAGACTTGGACCCCTTCGTGTTTCCTCTCTAGACTCGGACCCCGCTGATGTTCCCTCTCCAGACTCGGAGCCCACTGGAGTCCCCTCTCTAGTCTCAGAGCCCTCTGGTGTCCCCTCTCCAGTCTTTGAGCCCCCTGGTGTCTTCTCTCCAGTGTCTGAGCCTGCTGGTGTCCCCTCTCCAGGGTTGGAGCCCTCTGGTGTCTACTCTCCAGGGTCGGGAGTCTCTGGTGTCCCCTCTACAGGGTCAGAACTCCTCAGTGTTTCCTCTCCAGTGACCCATGAGCCCGCTCTTTGTTGTCCATAGACCCCTGTGCCCACTGAAATACTAGTCCCTTATAGGCCTCAGTGAGAGTTTGCCTCAAAGCCCCCTCAGGGGGGGCTCTTCACCTCCAAGGGCCCCAGCAGGCACTTCTCGCTTTCATGGGGCAGTGGGGTGCTATCATGGTTTTGGTTCTGTTCAAGTCTTACCTCAAATTCTTCATTGGTTTTATTTCCATTCTGTGTTCTAATTGAATTTTTTAATTGAATTTGAGTTCTTACGTATTTCTTGCTTGCCCTCTGTTGCCCTCCTCTGTAATTCTCCATTTCCCTAGCTCCTTTCAAGACTCCTTTGTCCACACCTGCTCCAGATCTGCTACATTGCAGTAGATTTATTGAACCCTTCCCCGAATCCTAACATCAGAACCAGTCTGACTCTTACCTTTCCTTTAGGTGTTGTTCCTAGGACATACTTTGAGTTGGAAAGAGGCTACATCCAGAAACAGGTTTCATCTGTCTGTCAACATTTGAATCACCTTTCATTGTTCACGTTTTCTTTAATTATGCTTCTGTCTGGTTCATAAAATGTAGCTTTTTGCTTAAGAAGAACTGAAATTTATGGATATAATTTCTCCCACTGGACCTTCTCCGCAGAGCGTTTATTAACAGAACATGAGGCATGGTTACAAACAGAGTATTGTTCTGACAGAACAATTGATCAGTTCATGAAAACAGAATGCTCCATCAGAATGACAAGGCAGGATGGTCTCCTGACTGGATCATGAGACAGGAGTGGAGCATCCCCTCGCACAAATGTTTCATAACATAAAGTTATAGATGGAACTAAGACATTTTACTGAATGGGACGATAGAGATAGAGTGATGCATAACTATAGAGATAGCTCAAGACAACCTGAGATTAAACTAACAAATACTGCACAGTCAGAGAGTAGAGATAGAGTGAAGCAGAATAATGAAAAGGGCTCCCTGGAGAAAATATTGCTTCTTTCATACCAGTGTTAATGGACAACTTTAATAAAAACACAGTCACAACTTCAGCTGACTGGTCATATAAAAATATGTTTCATTTGAAAGTAGAACACAAACAGTATTATTTGATATTTCTAGTTTACATGATACAAGTCAAAGAAAAGATCCACTCAACTAAAACAATGACTCTGCAGCCATAATCTCTTTTCGGACTAGTTTGTAATTGAAATGAAAAATAATTGGTTAATCTTAAAGGGAAATTTCTGTTGTTCTGCACTGCCAGTAATATAGAGGCGAGGAATTGGAGGCTTATATTATGTAGTAATCCATGTTATAAAATCTCACCCACTCTCTCTCTATAACTGCATGTTAAGTTAGCTCAGTCCCTCGATTGTGGAGAAGATATGATTATATTCAGTGTTGGGAAAGTTCTCTTTCTACGTGAACTAGTTAGAAGTTCAGTTCACACATTTTAAAATGAACTAGTTCAGTTCATAGTTCATAATTCAAAATGTTGAACTAAGTTCACAGTTCCAAAAAATGAACTAGTTCATAGTTCTTTTTTTTTTTTTCATATATTGCTCAATTACACCATAGCCTACTGTAGAACCACAGACAGCAATTATTTCATCAGTTGTAACACTGAAACTGTGCGTCAGATTTCATCTTCATATCCAGTTTTGAATCCTTATCCAACCAGGGTTTACATTAGCATTGAGGGGACAGCATTTCCCCATTGTTGCTTTAATGCTTTGTTGCTGTCCATTCACTTCACACAAGTAGCAGCTGCAGCTTTCACCCCTACAGTATATTATCAAAAACATCACGAAAAATGTGCTGCTTGAATGGTCTTTTTTATGAGGAATTATTAAAAGAAAAACGGGAAAGTAGTCTTTAAGGTGCAAATGTTTTTTTAATTTTAATAATTTTTTTCAATTTGAAATTCCATTTCAGTACATTCTTAAAAGGAATACTGGAATCCTGGAAAATGATACCAGGCAGGTTTAACAAACAAGTTACATGGATAGTAAAACCATCAAGAACATTTTACTAACACGAACTGAGGGACCAGGCTGAGGTAGGAATTTAAGGTTACTGAAGTGCGGATTTTTTTACTGAAAGCCGGCGGGCAAAGTTTGCAGAGAAATGTAAGATTGTTGCCATCATCCTCACCGACCACCTGGTCATAAAACTGTTTTAAGTGATCATACTGCTGCTTTGTCGCATCAACGGTCGCCTCCTTGCTGCTGTGGCTTCCACGCTGCATTTTGTTTTGATGACGCACGCGGCTGTAGGCTACGACACTGGTAGCTGGTGTTGCCAGATTGGGTGTTTTTCCTGCTACATATTAAGGCCTGTTTACGGTGTGATTTAGCCGGGGTTTTGCCTTGAGGGCTCTATAGAAATCTGGCAACCTATTGAACGAAGTTGAACTGAGAGAGCGTGCCGTTCACAGACACTAGAATGAACGAGTTCACAATAACGTTCATCAGGCAGTAATGCAGTACGTTCAGTTCACGTTCACCCAAATTATGAACGAGTTCATGAACTTTCGTTCAATGAACGCGTTCAGGCACAACACTGATTATATTGAATTAAACAGCAATGCACACAGTTCCGGAATCTGGAACAGCTCATGGTTTCAGCTTGATGCAGAGTTTCTAATTCTGCAGAGGTTCTGTGGAGACCTTTTATATCCTTTCTTTAGTATGTAAAGCAAAGTGCAGTGTTTTAGAGTTCAGCTTAGAGGTGCACTAAGAGCAAACACTAGGGCCATGTTCATGATTTTATCAGCTTATTCCTGATTTAAGGAATATTGTTCAGATGTTGCTAGCTATGTAGGTATGAACAGAAACTCCACTAACAACTTGTGCAGTAAACATTTTGCAAGTCCTACATTATTAATCAGTAAAGAATGTGTTTGTAGCTGGAGGGATGTTGGAAGGGTGGTGTCAGCTTGTTATTATCTCCTCATCTCAAAAACAAGAACCAGAAGTAAAACAATCCTACTTATGAAAGCGTGACAAAGGGAACTTAGATAACACCAGCCTGTCTATTTTTATCTTCTACACATTCAAGAGTAGCTCATCTAGTATGAATCACTGAGAAACGGCTTCTTAATTTAAATGGCAAATAAAATAATACATAAATGATCACAAATAATCACTCAATGTTTTTGTAGTGAGATTGATTCTTTTATGAGAAACTGAGAAAATATGTGATATATGAACTAGATGGAACAGATTGAGCAGAGGGCCTTTAGGTACAATAGCTTTCGTTTCTCAGCAAACTCTAAGTTTTGTTCTGACAGTTTTGCCCCCTCTGGGCTCAGTTACAGCTGCTACACTGGAAAAAGTATAACCTTGCTGAAACTGAAAAAAAAATATATGTCCAGATATCACATCTAAAATATTTGACTTGACTTGAGAAAAAGTCTAGCTTGTTATGAGAAAGATTATTTCTACAAAAAACATCCCGAAGAAGGAAAATCAACTCCTCTTTCTAAGGCTCCTTGTAGACTTAAAGCCCTGAGGCTAGAATAAAATGTCACTCATCACTAATAAATCAATATATTTAAAAGCGAATTAATAGGAGATTAAATTTTCCCACAACTGATCCACCATTTCGATTATAAAAAAATATATTATTTTAATGTAATTGATAGTAAAACCTGATTAAGCGAAAATTAAACCAGTTAAAACTGTCTGGTGTGTCACCTGTCTCTGCTTCCCACATGTGTAGTTAAAATTAGCAGATCCCAGTTCACAGAAGTCCAAAATGATCTAACATGACGCCATACAGTGTCACATGACCGCCACTCACTTTTTGGATTGAGCTGTCATTTTTTAGGAGTAAAATTTCTCCAGTTCAGATAAGTTATAAACACATTCATTTTAGCCATTTGCAGAATTAAGATCTTTTTTTGGTCCTACTTCCTTTAATTTAGAAAAAGAAAGATGGGAAATTGTTTGAGAATAGAGGGAAAGGCTGGAATTTTAACCCATGACAGCCTCAATTAGGACTGAGTCTTCCATGCTTGGGTTTTCCTCTCTTCCAATGCTGCACCTCATCAGGGTCTTTCAGAACCTCATTTACACATCAGAGATAACTGTCATAGATGACCTGAGAGTCAGAAACAATAGGCCAGAGAAAACAAAACCTTACAGGCTTAAAACTCCTCAACTGAAAGTCAAGCAAAAAACAAAAGTACTGTTAAGAAAAATGGTGTTCATTCTGGACGTTTCAGCCATTTTCCTGCCTGTAAGGGCCTTTTAATAGAAAATAAACCATTTGCCTGCACCACCTACCCCCTACATATAGACACATATATACACATGGACATCTATAAACATAAAGACCACCTAAAATCCACACTAGTGGGTTATAAAGGTGAACTCATGTTAAACACATTTCTTGAACAGCTGTTTTTTGGTACTTCAGTCTTTACATATCATTACAGATTGGTTTGTTTAAGTTTAGACTCTGGAGGCCCAGTTAAGATAAATTAATCCTTTCACATTTAAAGTTAGAATATTAGAACTGGAGAATACAAAATAAAAACCTTTGAAAAATAAAACAAGCTTTCCTAACTTTCAATTAATGAAATCATTATTTTCTATAATGTTGTTGGTAATTAATTACACAGATTATCTGTCTTATTTTTTTAATAATAGCAGGATTACTATCTTCATAAATCAATCTTGTGATGGTTTTGAATAATAATGATAACATTTCCTTTTGATGGCTTCAGTATTTCTGCTTTGAAACCAAACCCTGATGATGGTTTCCATTGTAAGACGGAGCTTCCCCGCATCCACTGTTCATTAACATGTTAAACGTTAAATGGTGAGAGCAGTTATTAGCTCAATAAAGTGTTAGTGCTGCCAACCACAGGATCTCGACTAATCATCATCATCATCATCATTGTTGTCGTCATCATATTTACTTAATAAATCAAACTAAATTGATCCAGAACCAATAATGCTGTCAGTTCATCATGAAACCAAACTGAAATAGTGAATGAAAGGTTAGTTAACATTTTCAGTCAACACCTTTATCTTTTTTCTAGATATGACGTAATTTAAGGAGCAGACCTACAAGAAAGAACCACTGAATCAGAAAGGATCAGACTTCATTAGAAACTGTAATAATTTCTGCTTAAAGAATATGCACAATCATTCTGATCAGAGATTAAAATAATTCCAGTAAACTATGACCACTGTGAATCAGACTCAACAGTTTCTCAAGTGTTTCTTCAAGGCTTGGTGAACTCTGTTAGGAATTCATTGGCTCAGATTACCTGAACATAAATACAGCTTGTAGAAAGAAGAGATATTTATTTCAGGTATTTTGAACAAAACTGGACATTATCTAGAATATTAATATCTTTTTTTGGAGTAATTTAATAATCTAGTGCTGTCACATAATCCCATAGATTCCCCTAAAACATGTACAAACATTTTTTTTCTTTCTGGATTATCTTTATTTTTACAAACATTCATCCACATATTTTCCACCATGGCAGTAATATTGAAAATGTGGAACAAATATGAAGCTATGTGTTGTGAAACGTAGAATGAATCATGACAAACAGCCATTGAGACGGCCATGTTTTATTATTACTTTAAAGCATTCCAGAACTTAGAAATATCCCTTACTTTTTGTCTGTACTTTCCTTTCCTACAATGAGAAATGGACTAGTAATCTCAATGGTTTCCTATCCGTCCCTGTTCCTGCTGTCTTTAACCTGTCTGGTAGCTAAGCTGCTTTGATAATAAAGATTTTTTTCATGATATTCTCTTGCGTCTTTGGAAAATAACACTTTGGGTCTGCTTCATGTTGCTTTCTGGCATTTATTTAATGATTTATACACATAGAAAACAAAAAAAGGCTGTTTTTCAGGCAGAGGTGGCGCCTCTCCACCACCCACGCCCAACAGTGCCTCAGCTCCTGGGTGTGTCTTCACTGCATGAATAAGAGCACAGGTTGAGTCAGAATGTGGCAGATCTGCTAATAGCAGGACGCAAAATCTCTACTGTTTTACTTTTTAAATATAATTCCATGGTTCAAGCATCGTTCCTGAGCTTTTTTTGTCTCCTGGCTGCTGGAGGATCAGCCTTGGCAGAAGGTGAGATTATGTGACGGTGAATCCTGATGTGTGGATATTTGTTTATTAATGTTAATCTTTGTTCTTCATTCTCAGAAACTTTGGTCCACTGACATCCAAAAAACTTAATTCCTAGATAGAGCAGCATGTATATAAAAACGTTGATTCTCAGTAGGGGCTGTTTTTTCTAGTTTTTGCCTTAATTTGAATTAACAAAGAAACTATAAAATATTATTTTGTTATTTTCTTGTTTTCTGCCAGAGTAACAAACAATTTAGCTCATGCATGATAAATATACCAGTATTACTAATACAGTCTGTGCTTCTTAAATAAGACACAAGCAGAGAGCTATTATTATTATTATTATTATTATTATTATTATTATTATTATTATTATTATTATTATTATTATTATTATTATTATTATTATTAT
>NW_015150866.1:31132-35156 GCF_000732505.1 Cyprinodon variegatus
CCCCCCCTCCGTGAACTGCTACCTTGTCGTGGTGGAGGGGCTTAAGTGACTATCCTATACTGGGTGACTAGTTTTAAACTTCACCCAGAGGAGAAGTCATACTAAGAGCAGTTTAGAAACTATTCTACACGTCTAGTACAGTGTAGGAATGAGAGACAATGAAAACATGTAGAACTACATTTAGAAAAATTAATTTTTATTATTGCTACTGATATTAATATTTTTTGTGTGCAGACATTCTTTTCTCTGTTGTTTGAATAACGTTTGCTTATTGAATCCACTTCAGTCTGAATTGCAGACATGTTTTATAGTTAAAATGAAGTAAATACTATCATTTACTTTGTTAATGATGTGCAAAGTATGTTGTCAGAATAAATGCTAGTTTCTTTTAAATGTGACTGTTACAAAAAAAGCTTATAAATAAAATGATATCAAGCTCATTATCTGTCCAGAAGCTTCTGTAAATAGAGCAGCTCTGATGCTGTTTTATTAATTCACTCTCACCACACGACTCTAAATACATAAAACCAAAGGTCGCAGCACAGGGTGCGGCCATTATTACTGCCTAACCTCAGAGTGAAGAAGTTCTCTCATTACTTAATTCACCTGCAATGGTTGAGACTGAAATGAAACTGATCAGCTTTATAAACAGAACCAGAACCATGGTTCTGACTGGGTGCTGAATCTTTTTATCCTGCAGAGTTCCCACTCTTCTTCTTTCTATGTCCTCCCTCTCTTTGGTGTCTGACTGACCCTGAAGGAAAACCTTTCATGGAAACAAGCCTTTAGTACAGAAACGCTACCATGTTTCATACGCATCTCAAAGAGTCCAGCCTAGAGGGCCAGAAGCATCAGATGATGATCATGGTCTCATCAGCTTGTTTAATTAATCCCTGATTCACCTCTAAGGGATGCAGAACAGAACTGAGCAGGTAACCACGGTCCATGTGTTTTTGGTGCAGTAGGTGAGAGCAAAGACTTTTCTAATAATATTTAACCACAACCTCAAACACTGAAGGTTAAGAATAAGTTTTTGCAGTTCAAACTAAATGGATCAGAATGAGGAGAGAAGCTTCAGTGAAGATAGCTTCACCTCTCTCTGGGTTTACAGCCTCACTGTGTGCGAGCTGCATATAAACAAATCCCTCTGGGCTCAGTTCCAGCTGCTGGAGGAAAACAACCTATCCTCACCCTTTGGCAGCATTGAATATAACTCTGTGACTCAGCCTTTTATAAAACAATAACTGGACTTCTATAGCTTGTTTTGTTTCTATTCCAGCAATGACTCACATTAGAGGATCAGAACAGAGAACATTTTTGCAGCGGCTTAATAAAAACCTTTGTTTCTCCAGTGCTCTATCAGCAGTCATTCCAAACTTCTTTCACCACAGTGAATTGAATAAACAAAAACATAAATTCTGCTCAGTGTTTCACAAAGAATCTTCTAGAAACTAGAGGAAACAAAAACATAAATCCTTTATCGGGACACCCAGTTTTAAAGCGTTTCTTCTTCCTGGTACTTAAATCTTATGTTTTTACTGTTTTTTTTATCTGTCCCATGCTTGGACATCAATCTCCACATTTGATCACTTCCAAAGCTTCCCTTACTCAAACAGAGACACGTTTTAACATTGCAAATATCTGCTGATGTTTGAAATTATAGCCCCAACTTTAAATAAATAAATTGAACTTTATTGATCTCACATTGGAGAAATTTATCTCTGCATTTAACCCCTCCCCTTGGAGGGCAGTGAGCTGCCATTGTGCGGCGCCCGGAGAGCAGTGTGGAGTTACGGGTCTTGCTCAGGGACCCAGAGTGGCAGTTTGGTAAAAAATAATAATCTCAATATTTCCAGGAAGTAAATAGCATGTTGTGGTATACGTGATGTGTGCCGTCCCCTCCCTCCTAAAAATTCCACGTTGTTGTCTGATTACTCTGTTGCTCTGTTTCAGGACTTTGCTTGTGTCGTTGTTCATCCAATGAGTTCCACCTCAAAAATAAATTACCTCTAGTTACACATTGACAGAAATCTTGCTGCCATCACCAATAAACTGCTTTAAACTGGTGCCTGCAGAGTCCCTGATCAGAGGTTTAATGATTTTTTTAGACGCTTCATAGGGTCAAGGCGCTTTAAGTCACAGAGGATAATTTGCAGGTTCTGACTTTCTCTCCTTGATAACACACCCTGTTCTCTGCCTTTTCCTGTCTGTTACGTTGTATGTCGCTGGTTCCCTTTGGAACTCACAATGCTGAATCTGATGTTCTGTACCGTAGAATACAATCTATCACACATAAATACATCATTTTTACATATATGCTTTACTGTTATCCCCGGGAGTTTCTGTCTCTTCTTGCCTGCTTGCATCATTTCATTTATCTGTGGTGTGCAGATGAGTTCTTAAACACCAGCATGAATTTAATATTAACCAATCCAGCTATGGTAGAGAGTAATTTGTAACAAATAATACATAATGTTTCATTTTTATCTATTGTGATAGACAAATATGATAATTCCTGATCTAAAACACCACTATATATATACCCCAGCACCATTTGGGCCAGTTGTTGTGTCCGTAGTTTACGTTGCTGTGGCCTCCACCTCTGACTGCTGTCTAACCCTCTTAGCATGGTCCATCCTGCAGTAAGTAGGCCTCTGGGGGATGGACTTATATCTCTCGTTCAGACTTGACCTAGCCGGTTCCTGTGAGGATTAAAATCAAACTACAGGCATGGTTCTAGGAAGAGGTCAAAGCTCCATCTTACCCTACTTTACCCAATGCCCTCATTTCTGTGGTTAGCATGGAGCCTTGTTGGACCTAAAATTTTCTGACCCTCAGGCACAAACTTAGCTTTAAGGATCATCTGGGCACTGAAAAAAACAAGCAGAGAACTTGCAGGACATGGGTATATGTGGTCTTATCTTACTGACTTCAGATTAGTTTTCCAGTTTTAAAATTGTTTTGGCAAGAAGCAAGACTCCTTTAGACTCATGGTTATTTCAACAATCCTTCTGTCAGTAGAAAACTGTCTACTTTGAGAAAATATCTCCCTGTGTTTCTTAAAGGGGTCATAGAATGCAATCACCGACTTTACATAGTCATAGATGAATAACGATAGTTCAGTGGGTGAAATGGACATACAGAGAAGTGTAAACCAGATAGACACCTCATTTGTCTGCAAATCTCATAATTTCAAACTTCAACCATAAAACAGGCGAATCCAAACAAAGATCTGAGTTTACGTGAATTTGGGGGTGGTGCCTAATTTGGTTCTGGTCTGTACTTTTGTCACGCCCCAAAATTTACATACAGACCATCCTTCTGGTTCACTGGCCCAAGAACATGAATAGAGGTCGCGAAGGTGTAAGACACTAGATTAGCTGTTTGGCCTACAGTTGAGTTTACTTCTACAAGAATTACAAGCCAGGGCCAAATAAATACAGTGTTCCAGGCTCTACGGAGATAGAGGAACATTTTCACAGTCTAACCCATGAACATCTGAAAAAAATCCCCATAAAATTATAGCACCAATGCAAACATTTATTATTACAAAATGTCATGTCCAAGAGCTATGAAATGCATAGACTGATAGGCTGTGCATAGTTAGGAAGGACTCCATTTCATTAAAAAAATAAAAATCAGAGAAAAATCAGAGTAAATATACCGTATATACCCTTGAGAGCAATCCTTGGTTGTATGATTTTTGTAAAATATGTTTTCTAGACACTAAGGCACATAGTCACATTAAAAGGTGTCCTACTATTATCAAAAAATATTATTATTATTATTATTATCATCAAAGAAATATGAGTACAAAGTCTGTAAAGTGACCCACTGCAAAGCCTCAGCTACCAATTTAGGTGGTTTCACAGATGGCCGATAATATGCAAGTTTTCATTGGTCTTTCTGCCAGTGCTCCTCTAAATGCCTCCTTCCCAAAAAGATCTTTTAGGTAAATGTTGAACAAAATCTGTTTCAATTAAGTAATTTCCAGTGGTGTCAAAATTTCACACATTTGTTACTT
>NW_015150866.1:35405-39228 GCF_000732505.1 Cyprinodon variegatus
TTTCCTTTAACTAACCAATGAGTGTTTGTGTTATATGACTCATCCAATCACACTAGTTTTCACGAGATGTGGGCGGAGCCAATGATCTGCATTGGATGGAGCACATGACGGGAAATAAATATATATAAAAATTAAACCAGAGGTACCCAATTAAAAATCAGCTCAGTCTGGATAAAGAAAATCAACAACCAGTAAAGGTCTGGAGACATTTTAATGATCTGTTACTTTAAACAGAATTTAACACTGAAATAAAATGAGGTGTTTATGCATTCATTTTATACATTGATTTTTGAAATAAATTTAAAATCTAAAGTGTTTTTTGAAGTAGAGAACAACAATCATTCAGTTTGGTATATAGTCTATTTCCTGATTCCCATATTTTCTAAAACACCTGAACTGACTGTTGTTTTTTCTTTTCTTTTTTCTGTCTTAATGTTGGCAGTGGGCTTTAGGCTGCCCTGCAAGGCTTTAAACCTGGTTTGAATGGAGACTAAGCCATTCTCAAGCACATATCAAGGAGCTCATTTTGAGCCTGGATCCAGATTTATTGTTATTCTCTTCATGGTGGAGAATCCTGCTTCACAGCAGCAGGTTGAACCAAACATCCTCTAAATGTGCAGGCTCCGCTCCGGTCAAGATCTTTATTGCTATTGCAATCGCACCAAACAGGAGAAAGAACAGCGAGAAGATCCGGTTTGTCAAATTAAAATATAGTAACAACAGATCGGTAACTACAAAATTAGAGCATAATTCTTATATATTTAAAAAATCTAAGACCGTTTATTTAAAAGATTGAATGCAAATTATTGGTACTTCTGTCAGGATCCCAGGTTTTGTGTTCATCTGTTTGTCTTGTCTTTTGTGTTTCTTCCTTCCACCACCAGGAGGCGCCTGGCTCCGGTTCGCCTCCTCACACACCTGCAAGCTGTTGCCTCATCACCGAACTGCTCTTAAGCTGCTGGTTGCCACTACTTTGATGCCAGAGTGTTTGCCAGTTGGGGGTACTCTAACCAAGCCTTGTTTATTCGGAGTCTAATTTGAGTTTTTGCTTTTTTGAGTTTTTGTCCTCTAGCCAAGCTGAGATCACATTGAGTTTAACTGAGCGCTTGTTTCTATCTGAGTCTCAACCTTGTTTGTTCTTTGCCTTTCGGCAGGAAGCCTTCCTGCAAACTGGACCTTTTTGGACCGCCTTCTCCCAAGTGGGATCAACTGAGTCTTACACTGAGCGACGGATTCCAAACAGGAGGTTTGGATCCAGCCACCTTTGAACACGCTGAGATCACTCTCTGAGTAAGGAAGTCATCTTCACCATGACCCGTTCAAGTACCACAGGAAAACTGAGGTGCAACCAGCGGCTACATCATTCCACTCCGTCCGAATTCTGGGTAAACCCTGTTCCGCCCTCCACTGAATCAAACAAACTCTGGAAGACCAACACACAGACTGAAGTCTACGTGACTCTTCTCCTCTGGAAAAGTGAGTGGCAACAAATCCTCTCCTTTAAGATTAACAACTCCAATTTCCCACTGAGCCTGAATCTAACAGTCTGTCTTCCCTCAGTCTTCCAGTTTCCGGCTGAGCAGAGTTCGGAGGAACTACGCACCGAACTCAATATACATTTCAATAAAACTGAACTTTAATATTGTGTCTCTCTGTTTGGCTTCATTGCATGTGGGTCCGATTTACTCACAAAAATCATTTTGATGTTTGTGAATTAGAAGTGTCTCATTCTTATAAGACAGCAGCCATACATGGCCAATAACCATTTGTCAAATTTCAGTATTAGTACAGTTCAATTCTGTCATGATGGGTTTCAAAGATCTAACCCACATGCAGAGAACCACTCAGAGACAAGGGAAAAGTTAACCATTTTTTTTCAGAGGTTACAGAAACTCAGAGAAAGATAGATTCGAGCTCCAACCATTCTGCCAGTAAGTTAATTTTGGATTCATCTAAGACATCTTATATGTTGATCTCCTTTTCTGTTTTCCCTACGGCCAATTACCCCATTATCCTAGGTTTTGAGAGGCTGCAGTTACACAATCCTGTAATCAGTTGGTCCAACAAACACACTGATTCCTGGTCTGTTAACTGCCACACTTCCTGTCTCCACTCAGCAGTTCCTCCAGGCGCCCAACCTGCAGAGGATTTTGAGGCTGAGCCCCCTGATCTCTCTTCAGTACCTGCGGAATATCATAATTTACTTCAGGTTTTCAGTAAATCTAAAGCTTTGTCTCTGCCTCCCCACAGACCATATGATTGTGCGATTGACCTGCTGCCTGGAGCACCTTTACCCAGTAGCCGTTTGTACAATATCTCCAAACCTGAGAGAGAAACCATGGAGAAGTAGGCTGATGAAGATTCTCAGCCATCCAGGTCATAGTCATTCCATAAAAATTCAAAAAATATCCACTGGACTTCGTTTCCAAGATTTGAAGACGTTTCGCTACCCCTCCAGGAAGCTTTCTCAATTCAAATCTCTGGATCCACAGTGAGTTTGAGTCTTATATAGACAAGACCTTTTATTGCTTGGAAACATGCAAATGGTAACCGACGAATGGGTCGTTTGGTTCCATCGTTAGCCTGTAATATCTGAAACCTGTCTATGATTCTGAGGGTCGGTCATTAAAAGGGGGGGGATTGCCTCTTAGACAGGTTTCAGGTATTACAGGTATTACAGGAGACAATCCCCCCCTTAACGGCAATCCCCCGCGACTAGGAGCAAAGTCACTGTTCTGATTCAAAGTTTAGTCCGTTCGCAGAGAACACAGCAGAATCCAGGAGGGAGATTTGACCGTAGTTGCAGTTGGCGACACCCCAAGAGTTCCTAGAGAGTTAGCGAGAGGGCGCCATCCAACGCTGAGAAGCAACAGTCCAGAAGGGAAATCCAAGGCAGAAGTCAGAAGACAGTTCCAGATTCAGAAGCCGGTAGAATCCAAGATCAGATAGGACAAACAGATCAAGATCATGACACTAACTTGCCACAGTTACATTGTAATGCTGATCTCTACAGTTACTACTTTCTATGCTCTTGCTGCCGTAATGCAAATATGTCGGCAGGCTGCAGGTATCAGGCTGGTACAATCACCGCTACTGTTTACGCCTTCCATATTTCGCAGTAATATTGAAGTTTGACCAGCAAGCACAAAAACACGCTTATTAGTGGAAGGTGAAAACTCTTTGTTCACACAGGAGCTGCTGGAGGAGGTTAGGCCAGCTGTAAGTCTCTCTTCTGATTTCATGTAAGCTCCTGATTTATTTTGTAACGTATGACACTCTTGATCCACATAAGTGTTTTGAAGAAGCTTTGTTTGGTGTAACTTCTGAAAAACAAACCCCTTCTGTGCTGTATTGGAACTCAAACACAGCGGCACTAACGTTAACACGTCTACCTCATCAGCTGAAGGTTTTAAAAGACATGTATGGCACTCCAGGAATCCCACTGGCAAACCCTCAGAGGGTGTTTGAAATTCTCTGATTGGGCTGTGGTTCCACATTGTTCTAATATTAGGTTTTCAAAAAGACTTTTTGCATTAAGAGATCTCCTTGAAGTTCTATGCCTTGTCAGAGAACAGTTCATCTGACGCCAGAGCATAGCACACTCATGCTCATGTGATGTAGGTTTTGAAAGTGACATCACCTCATCCTTTGTTATCAAAAGTTTCGTCTGAACTTTAGGCGAGAGGTAAATATGCTGTTGACGTAAATCATTCTTTTGGAACAAAGAAGATGAATTTGTCTGTGGCTCAATTGCTGAGATAAGCTGGGTTGTTTTTGACAGTCATCTTAGATTTAGTCTTAGTTTACATCTTCAGGACCAGAA
>NW_015150866.1:39508-43507 GCF_000732505.1 Cyprinodon variegatus
TATATATATATATATATATATTTATCGACGATCAGAGTCTGAGTGATGTTTTATTTTGAAAAATATTAAAAATTGCGGTATTCTCTCCCAATTACATCAGTTGGTGCATTTGTGCCTCTTGACACAGGTTAAGACTCATCTTATCTATAACATCCTATCTTTGTTAAGTGGGATTTTCTGCGGTTACAGCGACCAAAACAAAGGAACAGACTGGACATCAGGAGCACACTTCGTGTGTCATTTTCTCTGATTAGGCCTAGATGGGACCGGCTTGTTGTTTTATTTTTATGCTGTTTGTATTTGATTTTATGCCAGTCGTATCATTTTACTTGATTGTATTACCCCACCCCCGCTGCTGTTTGTGATAGTTTTAGTCGGTTTTAGTCGACAAAAATTGAAAAAAAATTTCGTCTAGTTTTAGTCAGTTTTATGTTGTATTTCATAAAATAGTTAACGTTTGCAATTTCGCATAATAACCAGATTCTTTACCAGACTGACAGCTCTAGTCTAGATACTGATATAGCTGGGTATAGAATGTTGGGCAGAAAACTGATTTCTAGAATTCAAATAAACTTTTTAATGAATTAATGCCCTACTTTATAAAAAAAAGTGTCTCACAAAAGTTGTGAAAATAGCTGATCGAGTTCAACACATATTGATAAATATAGAAAATAGACAAGCAAAAAATATGTACAATAAAGGAATGGTTTCAGACATACGAGTGTCATAATCTGCTGTGGTAGCTGGCCTTAGTTACTCATGCCGTTCACCTGCTTCACTCTTTCCAGCTCCTAATTATCATTCATCTCATCCACCTTATATTGGGCTCAGTTCCAGCTATTATGGGCAGATCATTATTTGTTTTTGGTTAGTCTGTTTGTTCAGTTTATGCCACAGTTCATGTCCTGGATCCTGGCGGCCAGTGGAAAGGGATTTTTGTGTTTGTCTCGTCTCCTGCTCATCCACTGTTCCTACCCTGCAGAGACCTCTGGGTTTTTGGCTCTGTACACGGGGAGGTTCAGTTTTTATCCCAGTAAGCCTGACTCCAAGGTGGAGACCAGTTTAAAGGTCCTGCATCAAGTTCCGGTTCCACATCCTGTCTCGGCTACCCTCTTCCACTGAGCCTGCCCCTCTGCACCTGATCCTGTCTGCTCCTGTGCGTGTCCACCTGGTCACGCTTCTGGACTCTGAATCTGACTGGGAGCTCTAGGATGCCTGGTAGCCTGGATTCTGCTTGATCTGTCTGCTCCTGCCTGTTCTGAATCCATGTCCAGGATCGGCTTCCTATAAGTCCTCTGGGACTGCTGAACCGGGGACACTCTGAGTGACGCATTGTCTTTCAGTCCAGCGGCTTGATTGTGCCCCTTTCCCGGGAGATGGACTGGACTGTTGAACCAGGTAAGTGACTCACTAAGATCATCTTCAGTCAAATGATCATGGTCACTTACCTGTGTTTCTCCCACAGACTGTCAGAGATTGGGCGGTGCCCCTCTCCCGCAGCATCCGTGTGTCACGGATTGTAGCAGCTCCACTTTAGTTTCAGTTTTGTTTATTTTTATTTAATAAACCTTTTGAACGTTCCTACTGGCTGTCTCACCTTGAATAAGTGTCCGTCTGTCCCCGGTCTTGACAACAAGGTTTCCAGTCCAAAGCAAACACTTCCTTATCTAGTATGAATTATGCGTTACACACAGATCAATAAAATCATCATTGCTCCAAAAAAGCAAAGAACAAAATCATTTCTTCTTTTTACTTTGGCAATTTTGGCTTTATTTCTAAAAAATATTACAGCTGTTAAGGCATCAAAGAAGATTTAAATTCATAAGGGACTGATATAACAAATACACAGAGATAGGGGTCATTCCACATCCCCAGAGGTAGTTTGAGCTCCAGCGGATCGTATCACTGAGGCCTCCATTTTTGACTTCCTCCCAGTCCTCTTTGCACCAGTCCGTCATGGTTCCCCCTGTAGGTGGAGGATAGTATTGCATCACTCCTTTGAGCAAGAGAGGAAGCATGTAACAACCAGGTGCTCACTCACAAACCCTAACCCAGGCTGAGCTCCAGAGTGGGGTCCCGGCTCCAACGTGCTGGATTAATTTTTTTATTTGGTAATTGTGAGGCATCTTTAAACCACATGACTGTCACCCAGAGCCAGTTTGCTTTGGGTGACCCTACTCCAGGCATTTAAGCCCACAAAAAATAGCATCTGGGATCATCCAAGCACTGAAACCCCTCCACCGCGAAAAGGTGGCAGTTCAAGGAGGGGAGTTATGGGTGGAACTTAACAAATAGCACAGAATGGTAGAACAAAGATGAAATGAAGCAGAATGATAAGAATGATCCCTATGTCTTACAGCTTTCTAAACATATAGCAACATAAATATAGAAAGTAGATTAGGATAAGAAACACAATTTTTCTTCAGTTAAAGAAGAACAAAGTTCCTATCTTTCATTCTTTATGATTAAAGATGTAAATGGTCCATGCCAATTCTGAAAAATGATCAACGGGGGCCTCGTCAGTGATATCTCCTGTGTTCATTGGCTCATTTGTATCTTTTCTAACCTCTCCCCCACCTTCCCCTGCAAAGACAATTTGATAATGGGGTGATCATGGCCTACATTCCAGTAACTACAACATTATAGTAGATTTAACATCTGCTGCTCAAAGTTTTTTTTATATTTTTTATTTTAAAATGTGCCACAAACCAATCTAACCTCATTGAGACATTAAAAGTCTAAATGTTGGTCTTCATGATGAAGTCAGGACAGCTTGCTTGTTAGGTATACTGCACAAAACCTTCATACAAGAAATAAAGAATTTCTGAAGGTGTCCAAGTGTTCAGATGAACAATGTCTCCCCCTGTTGGATGTTCTCCATACTCTCAAATATTCAGCATCATTCCTCTTTAGAGAAGCTTTAATTTTTCATTTTCTCTGTTTCTTTCTATATCTGAGCAGGTAATGCTCTCCTTTTTGCCAGTTGCTCCAACCTAAGCTGCTAATGTCTTCATGAGCAGTTTGAGTTTAATCTGCACAGAGTCCTGACATGTTAAAGCCCGTTAGGATCATAATAATCAATGTTTTAGGTCACTGCACATTTTCAATAGCTGATCAATGATTATAGTTTGGTAGAGGAAAGAAAGCTGGCCTAGTTTTGTTTAAAAGCTGTTTCTAAAGACAGTGTTTGTCAAAACCACTGCTGGGGTTACAAAACCAGACAGATACCAAGATGATCGGCCGCCAACAGGCTGTGGTTTCCTTACAAATAGTTAAGTTTACCTTCATGAAGTCTTTAAAATAATTAAAGGGATTCTTTCAAGGCGTTTTGTTAAAAATCTGTCACATATCAAATGTCTAACATGTTAAACCAGATCATGTAGTGGTTTTATATCAACTGGTGTTTAAGCTCTTTTAAAACTGCTAAAGAAAGATCGGCTTACATTCATACTCATTACTTTGCAAAATGTTCAAAACTATTTTAAGATTTTTATATTCTGTGATGTTAAGATCATCAAATTCAGGGGACTGGATTTCTTTGTATCAGTTCCAACCCAAAACAGAAGGTTTGGATATTGTCCAATTAATTATTTATAAATAAACCTTAAAATCTAATCTTTGCATTCAGACTCCATTCATTAGGTCAGTTTAAAGCTACCGTGTGTAATAATTACAGGGATTTACTGACAGAAATGTCTAAAATGTCTATAAACTAAAAGTCTTAATCTTTAGGTTTGATCTGCATTAGAAATGCTATTTATAAATGCATAGGAGTTGGTCTCAATTTATGTATGAGGAAATCCTGTATAAGTCTGAAATGGAGAGTGTGATCTCTTCCTCCATCATCTGCTGGGATAACAGCATCTGAGCAAATGACTCCAAAAAGCTCAACAAGCTGATAAAGAAGGCCGGCTCTGTTTCAGCAACTCCTCTGGAACTTCTGGAGATGATTTCACAGAGAAGAATTCTACACAAGGCGAAGAATATTATGGACAACTG
>NW_015150866.1:44124-56201 GCF_000732505.1 Cyprinodon variegatus
CAGATTAAAGTCAGAATTCTCAGATTAAAGTCAGAATTCTCAGTTTAAAGTTAGAATTCTGAGAAAAAAGTCAGAATTCTGAGATAAAAGTCAGAATTCTGACTTTTCTCCCATACTAAACTGAAATAAAATTTAAAAATCAGTTAACTTTTTTTTTTCCCAGTGGCCCTAATCCTATTCTGTAAATATTCAGCGAGTATCTCACACTAAATAAATTTTAATTTCTATTTATTTCTTACATGGGCACTTCTTATTGAGAAAACACGTAATGCAACATGCTTAGGCAGGGTAAACGCTTAGGCTACTGGAGTTTGGGTGTGACAGATTGAAAGAATTGAAAAAATGTAGCAGTGTAATGTTACAAGAGATTATAAAACAGAAAGTTTATTTTGGTAGAGAACATATTGGATCAATGGTAGTTTTATTTTGAAAAGCGGACAGATCCACATCAGAATGGGTCACTTCCGATTTTGAATTTACGATTTTACTGACATTTAAGGTGTTATTATACTTATCTTTGTTAATTAATATATTTAATGTTAAGCATTTTAAGCTGTTAAAATGTTTTTATTTCTGTCAATATGGTGGTTAAACAGATACGTTTAATGGACCATACCATTATGATGCTTAAATTGTTTCCTCACACTCTCATACGGTCACTTTTCTCTCGAGCTCTGTCGGAGAAGGTAAGCTGTTTCTGTTTAATGTTTAATAAATTTATTCTTAGCAATATATTAGCTCTTTTTTTGTAAAATGTGATGTTATGGAGCTGTTGTTCTTTGTTAAAAAGTGATATAGCAAATATTAAGTACTTTTTATCCTGCTTGGCCCTTTACTGATTAACTTTATCTATGGCCTGAAAAAGCACTGTCCATGGTAAAAATGATGCCTGTTTGTGACCTTTTTCATTTTTTCAATGCAGGGATATTAAAGCTACCAAATTAGCTGTTTTTTTTTGACACAACGCTGAACCAACTACACTACAGGAGCACAGAAAGTCTGTCACCTCCAGTTCATAAATCTCCGAGGATAACTCCATCTCTCTCAAACTTTTCCGATGATGGCTGCAGCGTTTTCGCTGAGGATTGTCCTTCTTTTGGCTGCTGTCGGGTCTGCTTATGCCGGTAAGCTGTGTGAAAGTCTCCTGTTTGGGAAAATGTTCCCATTTGTAATTTTTTGACATGTGACATTTTCGCTCCTATCGTCTGTTTTATTCCAAATACTGCATGAATGTATTTTTGTTTTTGGCCACCGACCTGTCTTGGTTTTAGGAAAAGCTCCAGCACTATATGTTTCTGAGAGCATCGCTTTACATCGTGCGTTTTACCTTTTTATTATATTTATTTCACGGAATTTGAACGCAAATATTGTACAATCTATTAGCTGAAATTTAAACAAATAGTTTACAGTTAGATCAAACACATGCATTCCTACTTGAATAGGATTTGCAACCAATTCAATTTCTTTCTTTGTTACTTTCTTTCTTTTTCCTGTCTGTCCGTCTGTTTTTTTTGTTCAGTTCTAAAAAACATTGCATCACATTTTGTTCTTGACATGTTGCTCAATAATCTCCCCAAACACTCTCTGACATGCTAATGTAGCTTAGATCAAAATCATTTTTTAGTAGATATGGATTTGGATCTGAACTATTTGATTTTTAAATTTCTTTTTTAGCTATGGAGCTATTCTACAGGGATTCAGGGTTTAAGTGATAAATCAGGGCCAATGATGCCTCTGGCAGCAGCTCAGCTTTTAAACTTTTTTTTTTTTGGATACTGAATGTTTTAATGACTCAAATATGGCTGTATTATTACCACAAAGTCTTTAAATGTGCTTCTGCTGACAGGAACAACTCCAGTGAATAACCAGAATGAGGCGGTCTGATGTCTACCTCTGTGTTTCTTTCTTGCAGGTCAGAACGTCTCTGCTGTGAAAGGAAAAAATGCTACCCTGCACTGTGAAACAGGGAAATACACGCCTTTTAAGGTTCTGGAGTGGAGCAGACCTGGCACAAAAAGAGAATTTGTTCTCATTTTCAAAACTCAAAGCTCTCATATAGAGGTCCCAACACCAAGCTATGAGGGTCGAGTAAACCTGGAGACAACAGAAAATGGAGACATGTCTTTGATTCTGAAGAACGTGACAGCTGCAGACAAAGGAAGATATGAGTGTTATGTTCTGAGAAAAACAAACCGCAGGAAGAGAGCAGAGCTTGAATCAGTCAATACCGTCTACCTGGATGTTCTTCCTCCTCCTTCAGGTGAGTCTGTTTGTCTCTGGATCAGAACATCCAGCAGCTTCCTACTGTAGATGACAAATGTCTCAGATCTAATGATGTTTCCTAAAGATGTTGTTGATCAGTCATCTCCTACCTGATGGGTCAGACTAACTCCTGGTTTTGCTCTACAGGACACATGAATGTTCCAGCTGTTGTAGCAGCCTGTTTACTGGCTGTCCTCGGTTTATCGATTTTTGCTTTTGCTCTACATAGAAGAAAGAAGATCAAGGATTATAGACCTTCTCCTCAGGATGAAGCAGAAAAAGCTCAAATCGTCTGATTAGAAGTTGTTTCTGCAAAGGCATCAAGCAGAGCATCTCACTATTTCTATTCCACATGTTTGATGTAGTGGAGATCCACTACATCAAACATGTGACCCCCTCCGTGTACTGCTACCTTGTCGTGGTGGAGGGGCTTGATTGGTTACTCTTCTGGGTGATTGGTTTTAGAGTCTGCTATCCCAAATTTCACCCAGAGGAGGAATCAAACTAAGAGCAGTTCAAGATATAGTGTGAAGACTGTAAAATGTTCATTGTTGTCTTGTGACAATAAAGAAATTGATTTCATCTAAGGGCTCAGAGTTGTTATTGCTACTGATGAGGATGTTTGAAGTTTTACAGTAATATACATACATCTTTTTATGTTGTTTCATCCATTTCCAGACACACAGAAAGACCTGATCCACCTGAATGAGGCGATATCAGGTTTAACCTCATCCAGTTGATGGTAACAGATGAAAAGATAAATGCAGCGGATCCAATTAGAGATGTAGTCACCCGCTAAAACAGTATTTAATTCAGCCCTTCCTAATCTCAGATTATGGGTCAGTTTGTAGTTTTCAGAGCTGCTTTTTACTCAGTATATTAATAAACAGGGTCAGTTTCCTCATGAAGATTCTGTAGTTTAGCTTCATCTACAGCATATAAACTTGTTTTCTGCAGATAAAGGAAACTTTTGCCCAGAACATATTATTTCTCTGACAGTTTAACTCTAAATCATTGAGTCAGCTGTTTCCTAGCAGAGCTAACAGGCTAAATATGATAATAGCGAGAAAACGTAAGCTATTGAAGGGACCGTGCCGTCAGCAAGGCTAAGGTTAACTAAGCTATACAATTAAGGGAATGCACCTTATAAATAAATATTTTATGATTTCTTTATCAGTCAGAGACCTCTGGACTTGACATGTGATTAAACCTTAATTACACGTTGACAGATGAGGATTTCTATGAAGCAGCAGGGCTGAGTTTTGCAATGTCATTTTTTTTTTGGTCTGGGAAATCCCTGACTTAAATAATCAGAGACGTAATGAACAGAAAACCTATAAAAGATTATACAGAATTCCCTAATGTATCAGTATTGCTACACATGAATGATCTCATTTAACTAATACAAAAGCTATGCTTATGTTTTTCGTTTGTCAGAATGTTTAATGACATTAAGTTTCTAACCATGGTCCAGGCTTTAAAGGGTTAAAGCTGATGCCTCATTCTGTTCAGACGCATCGAGATTTCATGAACCCTTCCCACATTCAAACATCCAAATAAAACAGGAGTATTTCACAGGACATTCGTACTTCTGCGCTTGGTTTGAAAAGATGCTAAACCCAGAAATCAGTTTCGGTCTGTAAACATTCAAACTACCTTTCGGTGTTCATGGTTTGGTCCATCATGCTTCAACTAAAACCTTCTTGATTTCAGAAGGACAGAATAAAACTCACTATTGATTATTAATTAATAACGCATTAATCATAGCTGTTGAATAAGGCTAACAGAAGCCATCTAATTCAGCTGGAAAGGGTTTAACATAACTGATAACTGAACCATACATGACCTAACTATTTGTATTTTAACATTTGGTCTGGCCTTTTCATCCTTCTTGCACCTTCTGGATTATAGTTACACTCATTTTTTTCTGCACAAACACATTATTCTTAAATTAGAGCTGAGAATGTAACTTTAAATTTCTGTCAAGTCCTACTAAGGCATCGAATGTTGCTGCGACATTAAATCTCAATATTTCCTGAACATCATTACTGTTTGTGTAAAATGTATCTTTATAACCTTTATATGACATCTTTCTAGTTCCACTGGTGAGAAATACTCAACTTTTTATTTGGATCATGTTTGCTGCGCTCCATTGATGAGAACTTCTTCCGTTCTCCTGCTGACCCTGAACTCTGGGCTGACTGCAGCCAGAGTCCGGTTAGCGGATTGATATCATCTGTTCTGGAAATACTACATATCACAAAGCTGAATAATTTCAGTCAGGAAAACCACTCTATACTCTGAAACCCACTTTCTGAAACGGCTCCAGTTGTTGGCACCATGCACATTTACTCCTCTAACATGTGCAGAAAACAATCTATAAGTTATAAATACATAAATAAAGTGTTTGCTTTTGAAAGAATATTTTACTGTTTGTTACAGTCAGCATACCCCCCCCCCCTAAAAACGAAACACTATAAAATGCCGCTCCTGTTTGTTAATGCAAATTGCCTGTTCGTGCAAGCTGACAATCAGCTCTGACACACCCTTCTTGGATTAGTTTCAGGTGTTTTGGAAAGGCACCAGTTCTATTGGTCTAAAGCTTGCTGTTTCTTCTCCACAGTAGAAAGTTTAAATGATCACTTTTTCTTAACTAATCTAAATAAAAACCATAGTTTGCTCCAGAACAAGAAGAACAAACTAGGGAATTGCTTTTCTTTTGCTTCCTCTTATTCACTGTGAATCACGAGGCCTCAGTAGATTTTTCCTTCCAGTTGGTTTGTCTCTGATATTCCTGATTATGTCTGTAAGAATGAAAACTCAGTGGCGACATATCTTCCCCAGCACTTATGCTGCTAAACTTCTCCCTCAATGTCAACGACTAAGTGATTTCAACAAAAAAAAAGCTTAATCCTGACCTGAACTGCTAGTTTAAATGTATTATTATCATAAGAAAATACCTAATGAATCAATGTGACAGAGAATGAGGAAAGAACCCTAGCTAAGATGACTGTGGGTAAAAATACCTAACATGTTTTTAACTCCTCTCTTCTTGTTTAGAAGCTCACTCGGTTTCCTCACCTATAATTTCTCCTATCGCTTTTAATAGTCGCAGCCTTCAAGCTAATTTTTATGAAATTAGAGACTGCCTAAGTCAGTTTGACAAGATGGATGTCACTACATCAGAGACATGGCTACTGATGAGAAGGAAAAACAGATACAGCTTGAAGGATACAAACTATTTGCATTAAACAGAAGCAATAAAAGGAGTAGATGGGGTCACACTGTATGTGAGAAATATTTTTATATAAGTATATTTAATAATTAGAAGATATTTATTGATACAATTACTTTGTCTTTGGCGCTCAGACCTTGGCAGGAAACAGAGCTTGATTTGATAGATATGCATGAACAGGAATAAAGAACAGGGATGTTTCCCCTCCAGGCCTGAAACTGGTGGTGGAGGGGAGATAGATGGAGTTGGTCAGTCTGTAGACTGCTGGTTAGAGAGAGACGGTCTGCTGAGCTTTATGGGGAGATCCAGTGGATTGCATGAGCTGATAGTAGAGCTTCACTCAGGGACCTGGAAGATGGAAGTCCACTTGGATAACACAGGTTCAGAGAACCTGTCCATGGTGAGAAAGCATGAAGCGACAGCGGAGAGGAAAAACCCCCTTTTAACAGGAAGAAACCTCCAGCAGAACCAGGCCATCTGCTGAGGCCGACTGGGGTTCAAGGAGACAGAAGCAGAGATAGAAAAAGCAGCTGTAAAAGGCGGCCCCGTCCAGGAAACACACAGCCAGGCAGACGAGCTCCGAGCCAGCTCCCATGTCAGAGGATGAAGAGAGCACATCCAGTTAGTCACAGTCAGAGAAACAGGACTACACTGGAAAACAGGCCAAGCTCCAACATCTAGAAACAAAGGTGTTGATGGCAGCAGCACAGCTGATATTTCTCTCCAGGATGGAGTCACAGCCAAACAGGAACAGACCAGATGAAGCTACTATGAGAAAAAGCAGAGAGAGCAGAACGTTAGAGATTGAACTAACAGATTCTGCAGAGTGGGAGAAAAGAGATAGAATGAAGCAGAATGATGAAAAGGGATCCCTATGTCCTCCAGCAGTTAAAAGCTGATTGGCTGTGTAGCAGGTTGATGTAGGAAAGCAATGAGTTTCTTCAATTGAACTTCCACCTAGGCTCCATTATACAAATAAATAGTTTTAAAAAATCATACATTGTGATTTCTGGATTTTTTTTTTCAGATTATATCTCCCACAGTGGAGATGCACCTATGATGACTATTTCAGACCCCTCCAAGATTTCTTAATGGGACAACTTAGAAAATAGCAGGGTGGTCAAATACTTATTTTCCTCAATGAATATGTACTCTTATATGCACACATATGAATGTATGTGTGCGATAGTTTTAATTATAGGATCAGCTGTTCCTTTATTTAGAATATAATGTAAAACAAATGTCAGTAATGCCAATCAAATATAACCTTTTGCTGCAACCTGTTTTGTCATGAGATCTGAGTTTTCAGTCTCACAACCAATCCATCTTAAAAATTCACATTAATACGTCCATCTCGTAACAACCAGTAAGGCAAGTCAATGACATGCCAGAAGTGTTTTTTTGGGTGGGACATGGTGACAGTCAGAGGGGCCTTGCCAGGGCATAATAAACATGGCTACGCTGGAGGACTCACTTGTCGATACCCAATTGACTCAGTTTTAGCTAAAATAATGACAATTTCTGCTTTTAAAAAGGAGCAAAGAAAAACACTTTGTTCTTTTTTAGATGGGAGAAATGTCTGTGATTTTCACCCAACAGGATTTGGAAGAAGTTTGATTTATCAGCTTACTCTGCTAGTTGTGAAAACTCTGAAGAAGCTGCAGACGAATCCTATTGTGATCATAGTGAAAGGTCACGATTCACTGTGCTAACATCATCCAATCAGCTCAAAGTATTATACTAAATGTCCCGTTTTCATGGACAGACTGAATGGCAGCCACCGCAGATTGATAGCGTAAAACTCAACTCGGTTCTCCAGATATCAGTCTGGCTACTGCCGGGGTAAATCAAATAGTGAAACATATTCCATTTATTTATTCATTTCACAGATTGAAACATTTTAAGTATTTATTTCTTTAAAGCTACAGTGTATTGTTTTTCAGTGACATAATGGTCAGACTGGAAGGACATGATGATTCTCTAATGTTCCACTGTCCTCCTCACAGCCAAGTATAGCCTGTCCCCCCCTACCCTGCCTTCAGCTCCCTGTCTCTCTGGTGAACTTATCCGATCTTATGGCATCTTGCTTCCATCCTGGGTTCAATCCTCAGTTAGGCTTTATAGCTATCCTGGGCCAGCTGTAGCCTCTCCTGGGGCTTCATTGCTCTGTTTCTTGGCGTCTCGTTTTACCACTCTGCTCCTCAGCCCTCTTCCTAAGCTAACAATCTTCCACCTTTTACCCCTGTGGCTGCCTCTTGACTTCTTTCTCATTGCAAGCCCCCTGCTAATTAAGCCTGAGTCTGGCTTCCAAGACCTAGCTTTAAAGGAGCATTCTGCTCTGTTCAATCTGCTGATCCTCGCTGAAGGGAGGACTCTGATAAAGTTAGTGGTTTTGTTGGTTTCATGCAATTCATTATTTGAACTCCTTCCAGCCATTGACCTAAATCTCCCTTCTTAGTAATCCCTGGTCCTCGGTGGATGTGCTCCTGAAGTCCTGAGTTGTGATTAACTGCTTAAGTCCTTATCCTGTGTTCTGGCTGAAAATTTGGGTCTTCTGGCTGGATCATCACAGCCATTGGTTACGGCAGCTGGACTTGTGCCGTTATGGCAACTTGTGGCATAAACCATCCATCCATCATTAAAAATAATATAAGTAAATTATTATTATTTGGAAGAAGTTATACTCTAACAGGCATCTACCGTTCACCCATAAATAGAAGTGTGGCAGCTGGCCTGCCAGCTTAGTGACACCTTGTGGTAGTCGCGTGCCAGAGAAAGGACCAACAGAAGTTTCACTACCAAATGCAGCTGCAGTCATGGAAATCAGTTGCATAAGTATTAGTCGCAGGCCGTCTGGCAACTCCTCATCTGTGGCTCCAGATGGGGGCATAGCTGGCCGACTCAGCCACTGATCTCACACTGATTCCCTACTGTTCCTGTCTGAGCTCAGGAAGACCCTCTCCCCCTACCTCTGTCGTCTGGGAGAATTACCCCCAATGTTTGGGGCACTCTGACCAAAACAAACATTAACCAATTGCAGCAGGAATGTTCAAGTCCCCTCAGTAAAAAACTAATCAAAAAACATAACCAATGCTTGAAATTGGTTGTCTTCAAATGACTGGCTAATTGCCTCTCATGTAAGTGTAATTCACATAGATAATTTTAGTTTTTAGTCTGTGCAGGATTGAATATGGCCCTAATTGTAATGATCTCAGAATGCTGGACCCAGAATTTAAGGCGAGACAGACAGTAGGAAAGTTCGAAGGGTTTATTTAATCTACCAGGTGCGCGGGGCTGCTCGTCTGCTGCGGGGCGGATCTCTGCAGGGATGGATGTGGAGCTGAATGCGACTAGGAGCAAAGTCACTATTTTGATTCAAAGTTCAGTCCGTTCGTGGAGAACACAGCAGAAACCAGGAGGGAGGTTTGACCGCAGTTGTGGCGGGTGACGCCCCCAGAGTTCCTACAGAGCGAGCGGAGAGGGCGCCATCCAACGCCGAGCAGCAACAGTCCAGAAGGGAAATCGAAGGCCAAAGTCAGAAGACTGGTCCAGGTTCAGAAGCCGGTAGAATCCAAGATCATATAGGACAAACAGAGCAGAAAGGGGCAAGGCAAAAACTCGAGGTCCTCAGGGCAGAAAACTGGTCAAAATCAGGAAAACAGACAGACTAAAGAAAGCTAGGAAACGTGTCACCAAAACACACAAATAACCTGGCGCTGATGGGAGGCAAACACTCAACATAAATAGTAGAGGAACCAGGTGGAAATGATCCGCGAAATTCAGCTGCAGAACCAATTAGACAGGGAGCAAGGAGCAAAGGAAAAAGCCAAACCATCAGCGACAAGATCATGACAGAAACTTGCCCTAGTTACATTGTAATGGTGATCTCTACAGTTACTAGTTACTAAGCAATTGCTGCCGTAATGCAAATATGAAGGTCAGCTGCAGGTATCAGGCTGGTACCATCACCGCTAATGTTTACGCCTTTCATATTTCTCAGTAATATGGAAGTTTGACCTGCAAGCACAAAAATACGCTTATTAGTGGAAGGTGAAAACTCTTTGTTCACACAGGAGCTGCTGGAAGAGGTTGGGCCAGCTGTAAGTCTCTCTTCTGATTTCATGTAAGCTCCTGATTTATTTTGTAACGTATATGACACTCTGGATCCACATAAGGGTTTTGAAGAAGCTTTGTTTGGTGTAACTTCTGAAAAACAAACCACTTCTGTGCTGTATTGGAACTCAAATACAGCTGCACTGATGTTAACACGTCTACCTCTTCAGCTGAATGTTTTAAAAGACGTGTGGCACTCCAGGAATCCCACTGGCAAACCCTCAGAGGGTGTGGGTTATTTTGTTTCAAGCTGTTTGAAATCCTCTGATTGGGCTGTGGTTCCACATTGTTCTAATATAAGGTTTTCAAAAAGCCTTTTTGCTTTTAAGAGATCTCCTTGAAGTACTATGCCTTGTCAGAGAACAGTTCATCTGACGCCAGAGCATAACACACTCATGCTCATGTGATGTAGGTTTTGAAAGTGACGTCACCTCTCATCCTTTGTTATCACAAGTTTCGTCTGAACTAAATGGCTGCTCGGCCCGTTGACGTAAATCATTCTTTTGGAACAAAGAAGATGGTATTTGTCTGTGGCTCAATTGCTGAGATAAGCTGGGTTGTTTTTGACAGTCATCTTAGATTTAGTCTTAGTTTACATCTTCAGGACAAGAATTACTGTATGTCAACGGTCCCCAACCACCGGGCCGCGGACCGGTACCGGTCCGTCTGTCATTTGGTACCGGGCCGCACAGAAAAAAAGTATATATACATATACAGTTTATCGACGATCAGAGTCTGAGTGATGTTTTATTTTGAAAAATATAAAAAATTGCTGTATTCTCTCCCAATTACATCAGTTGGTGCATCTGTGCCTCTTGACACAGGTTAAGACTCATCCTATCTATAACATCCTATCTTTGTTAAGCAGGATTTTCTGCGGTTACAGCGACCAAAACAAAGCTACGGAGCAGACTGGACATCAGGAGCACACTTCGTGTGTCATTGTCTCAGATTATGCCTAGATGGGACCGGCTTGTTGTTTTATTTCTATGCTGTTTGTATATGATTTTATGCCAGTTGTATCATTGTATCATGAAAATATTGTCTGACATATAGCGGTCCGTGGTGCAAAAAAGGTTGGGGACCACTGCTATCACATACAGTATATGTGATAGTTTTAGTCGGTTTTAGTCGACAAACATTGTGTAAGTCTCATCTCCTGCTCATCCACTGTTCTTCCCCTGCTGAGTCCTCTGGGTTTTTGGTTCTGTACACGGGGAGGTTCAGTTTTTATCCCAGTAAGCCTGATTCCAAGGTGGAGACCAGTTTAAAAGTCCTGCATCAAGTTCTGGTTCCACGTCCTGTCTCGGCTACCCTCTTCCACTGAGCCTGCCCCTCTGCACCTGATCCTGTCTGCTCCTGTGCATGTCTGCCTGGTCACGCTTCTGGACTCTGAATCTGACTGGGAGCTCTAGGATGCCTGTTAGCCTGGATCCTGTCTGTTCTTTCTGTAAGTGCCTGTTCTGAATCCATGTCCAGGATCGGCTTCCTGTAAGTCCTCTGGGACTGCTGAACCGGGGACACTCTGTGACACATTGTCTTTCAGTCCAGCGGCTTGATTGCGCCTCTTTCCAGGGAGATGGACTGGACTGTTGAACCAGGTAAGTGACTCACTGAGATCATCATCTTCAGTCAGATGATCGTGGTCACTTACCTGTGTTTCTCCCACAGACTGTCAGAGATTGGGCGGTGCCCCCGTCCCGCAGCATCTGCCAGTCGCGGATTGTAGCAGCTCCACTTTAGTTTCAGTTTTTTTATTTTTATTTATTAAATGTTTTGAACGTTCCTACTGGCTGTCTCACCTTGAATACGGGTCCATCTGTCCCGGGTCTTGACAACAAGGTTTCCAGTCCAAAGCAAACACTTCCTTATCTACTTTGAATTATGCCTTACACACAGATCAATAAAATCATCATTGCTCCAAAAAAGCAAAGAACAAAATCATTTCTTCTTTTTACTTTGGCAATTTTGGCTTTACTTTCAAAAGTTAGTACAGCTGCTAAGGCGACAAAGAAGATTAAAATATATAAGGGACTGATATAACAAATACACAGAGATAGGGGTCATTCCACATCCCCAGAGGTAGTTTAAGCTCCAGCGGATCGTATCACTGAGGCCTCCATTTTTGACTTCCTCCCAGTCCTCTTTGCACCAGTCCGTCATGGTTCCCCCTGTAGGTGGAGGATAGTATTGCATCACTCCTTTGAGCAAGAGAGGAAGCATGTAACAACCAGGTGCTCACTCACAAACCCTAACCCAGGCTGAGCTCCAGAGTGGGGTCCCGGCTCCAACGTGCTGGATTAATTTTTTTATTTGGTAATTGTGAGGCATCTTTGAACCACATGACTGTCACCCAGAGCCAGTTTGCTTTGGGTGACCCTACTCCAGGCATTTAAGCCCACAAAAAAATAGCATCTGGAATCATCCAAGCACTGAAACCCCTCCACCGCGAAAAGGTGCATCAGTG
>NW_015150866.1:57822-58442 GCF_000732505.1 Cyprinodon variegatus
TTTTTTATATTTTTTATTTTAAAATGTGCCACAAACCAATCTAACCTCATTGAGACATTTAAAAGTCTAAATGTTGGTCTTCATGATGAAGTCAGGACAGCTTGCTTGTTAGGTATACTGCACAAAACCTTCATACAAGAAATAAAGATTTTCTGAAGGTGTCCAAGTGTTCAGATGAACAATGTCTCCCCCTGTTGGATGTTCTCCATACTCTAAAATATTCAGCATTAATCCTTTTTAGAGAAGCTTTAATTTTCGATTTTCTCTGTTTCTTTCTATAACTGAGCAGGTAATGCTCTCCTTATTGCCAGCTGCTCCAACCTAAGCTGCTAATGTATAAATAAACCTAAAAATCTAATCTTTGCATTCAGACTCCATTCATTAGGTCAGTTTAAAGCTACCGTGTGTAATAATTACAGGGATTTACTGACAGAAATGTTTAAAATGTCTATAAACTAAAAGTTTCAATCTTTATGTTTGATCTGCCTTAGAAATGCATAGGAGTTGGTCTCAAGTTTAAATATGAGGACATCCTGTATACAGGTGCTGGTCATAAAATTAGAATATCATGAAAAAGTAGATTGATTTCAGTAATTCCATTTAAAAAGTGAAACTTGTAT
>NW_015150866.1:59872-62080 GCF_000732505.1 Cyprinodon variegatus
AATTTGTGGAGTTAAATTTTGGAACAAACTAAATGAGAACCTAAAGCAATGCCCAAACATATTCCTTTTTTTAAAAAAAATGTAAAAATAAATTATTTTCAAAAGGTATAGAGAAACATTGTAGAAAGTTTTGTTTGTGTTTTTTTGTTTTGTTTATTTGTATATATGTATGAAGGTATATGTGTATAAATATTTATGTATGCATATATGTAGGTATATGTATGAATATATAGCAATATAATTATAAATATTGTAAATTGAAGAAATAAAAGAATTAAAGTTTTACTTCTTTCTTCTTCTTTGTATATTAACTCAGGAAAGAAAGGAACCGTGTTTGTTGTTTCTCTCTCCAATGTTTTAAACATTGTTTTATTATTTGTTTGTTTTTTTTCTCTCTTGCATGTTCGAAATAAAGATAGCAAAAAAAAAGGTTTCACAGAAGACATTTAAAAGTAAAAATAGGAGAAAACTATAAAAAAAACAAAAACAATAAGAAAAACTTAGCAAAAAAAAAAAAAAATTAACTCTGTTTTTTTAGGCTTATTTAATGGCACGTTGTGTTTCTACAGCTAATGACTCCTTTGAATGCTTTGGCCGATCTAAGATGACAGCCTGAGGTCTAATACAATTAGAGAATCTCACTTCTGCTTTTTATTCATCTCCTAAAATAAACAGAAATAAATTTTTAAACCATGCATTCCTAAGAAATGTCATAATTTAGATTGGTGCTTTACGCCTTAACTGAGAACCTTGTTGAAGAAGAGAGATCACCTATGGTCGAGAAAATGTGGTTTTGATGTTGTTTTGGTGCAATTCTCTCAGGTAAGAAACTCATTTTCTTTCCTTCAGTTAAGAAAGCACAAAGTTCCTATTATTTATCTGAGATAACAAAAAAATGCAAATGACCCATGCAAATTCTGAAAATTATCAAGGGGGGGCTCGTGAGCTTATCTCCTCTATTCATTGGCTCAGTTGTATATATTGGAACAATTTCTCCCCCTGCCAGGCAATTTCATAATGGGGTGATCATGGCCTACATTAGGAATGATGTCAAAATACCAGCCTTAGTTAGAGGTCAAGAGATATTAGTTTTAAATAAAGATAAAGCAGATTTATTAGGTGAGACATTTGCTGCAGTGCATAATGGTGAACATCTTACAGACATTCATAGACAGAAGAAGATTCAAAACCTTGGAAATCATAAAAATATGTTAGGAAAATGTCTAAAATATATATATCAACATTAGACATGGATATCACCATGAAAGAAATTAAAACAGCGTTGAAAGGAACAGGATATTCAGCCTCAGGGGAGGATCAGTTATGCTATTCTATGTTTCGACAGATCCCGGAACTAACATTAAAATTAATATTTAATTTGTTTAACAAAATATGGAAAGAAGGTTTAATACCAGAAAGCTGGAAAAGGGCAGCAATACTACCGTTTAATAAACCAGGGAAAGATCCTATTAGTCCAAATAACTATAGACCAATAGCTTTAACTTCTCATTTAAGTAAAGGGATGGAGAAAATAAAAGTCAGTAGATTAGGGTTTGTTCTTGAGCATAAGAAATGAATTAATAGATATCAGTGTGGCTTTAGAACAGGGAGATCTACAATGGATGCTATAACTAGAGTATGTAATGATATAGAGAAAGCTTTAAAAATGAAGGAGATAATGATTATAATGTTTTTTTGATATAGAAAAAGCATATGATTCATTATGGAGAGGACTACTTCTAAAAATTAAATGTATAATTGGATAGCAAATTTTCTACTAAATAGAAAAATAAGAGTTAAGGTTGGAAATGATTATTCAAAAGAATTTATAGTAATAAATGGAATACCTCAGAGTAGTGCAATTAGCCCTATTCTATTTAATATCATGATTAATGATATTTTTCTAGTACTGATAAATGTATAAAATCTGCTCTGTATGCAGATGATTGGGCCATATGGATGAGGGAAAAGAATATAAAACATCTGGTAGGACATATTAAGAAAGCAACTGGTCTTATGAATGGGGTTTTAAATGATCTGCAAGCAAGTCTTGTTTTATATGAAGGACCAACTCTGCCATATTTAAAAATAAATACAGAAATAAATAAATGCCCAACAAATGTATAAGCATACAATTAATTGCCAACAAAAAAGTGAGACATAAATGTATATAACTCTTAATTAGCTTCTTTATTTATTTGCCTTTGT
>NW_015150866.1:63924-65282 GCF_000732505.1 Cyprinodon variegatus
CCTACGTGATGAAATGTACAGGGTACCCCGACCATACCTTGTCCACTAACCCTCGAACACACTGGTGGTCACGAGCGGTGAGGGAAGCTGTCAAGCTGAAGAAGGAGTCCTATCAGGCTTTATTGACCTGTGGTACTCCAAAAGCAGCTGATGTGTACCAGCAGTCAAAGCTGCAAATGGCTGGTCGCTGAGGCAAAAACTCGGGCGTGGGAAGAGTTCGGATAGGACAAGCAGAAAGACTTCCGTATGGCTTTGAAGCGATTCTGGTCCACAATCCGTTATCTCGGGAGGGGGAAGCAGAACAGTACCAACACTAATTATAGTGGGGGTAGTGTGCTGCTGACCTCGACTTGGGAAATCGCATGTCGGTGGGCAGAGTACTTCGAAGACCTCTTTTATCTCACTAACACATCTTCCATTGAGGAAGCAGAGCCTGGGTGCTCCGTCTCAGGTTCTCCCATCTATGGTGCTGAAGTCACTAAGGTGGTTAAAAAGCTTCTCGGTGGCAGGGCCCCAGGGGTGGATGAGATCCGCCCCGAGTACCTTAAGGCTCTGGATGTTGTGGGGCTGTGTTGGTTAACGCGGCTCTGCAGCATTGCGTGGACATCAGGGGCAGTTCCCCTGGATTGAAAGACTGGGGTGGTGGTCACTATTTAAAAAAGGGGGCCTGAGGGTGTATTCCAACTACAGAGGAATCACACTCTTAAGCCTCCATATTAAGGTCTATTCTGGGGTCTTGGAAAGGGGTGTCCATCGGAAAGTCAAATCTTGGATTCAGGAGGAGTAGTGTGGTTTTCATCCTGGCCATGGAACACTGGATCAGCTCTACACCAGCAGCAGGATCCTGGAGGGTGCATGGGAGTTTGCCCAACCAGTCTAAATGTGTATTGAGGATCTGGAGAAGCCATTCAACCATGTCCCTCTGGGGTCCTGTTGTCATGGTTTTGGTTATGTTGTGCTTTACTTTGCTCCATGTATCCTAGTTTTATTGGTTTGATTCCTATTTTGTTGTAGTTTCTTGATTTATGTTAGTTCTAAGATTTTTCTGTTTTCCTCTGTTGCCCTCTTGTGTGTGTTCATTTCCCCTTGGCTCTCTCGTTGTCTCCTCACACCTGCTCCTTGTCAGCTCGTTAGCCCTGCCATTGTCTCAGTGAGCTACATACACTCTCCCTCTGCAGTCACTCCTTGTTGGTTCCTTGTCGTTGCTGGCTTCTTATGTTGTTGTCTACCTCGTCTCTCCCTGACTCCTCATGTTTGGTTTCCCCAAATGTCTCCATCGTTCTGGTGTGCGCTTACATTTTTAGTTGGATTTTTGGATTCCTGCCTTTGTTAAACTGTTTCCTTTGATTAAATCTGCA
>NW_015150866.1:66956-76913 GCF_000732505.1 Cyprinodon variegatus
ACTTTCAAGGGGGGGTGAATACGTTCACAAAGCACTGTATGGCAGCAGATGCCAAGTTTAAGCCTCAAAATAAGGATCTTATTCCAGGAGAGATTTAGTCTCATGCCTGGACATTACAATGTCTTTAATTCAGCCCTTCATAACTTCAGATTATTGGTCATTTCAGAGTTTTCGGAGCAGGTTTATACTCATTATATTACAATATGTAAGTAGGGTCAGTTGTCTGCTGAAGGTCCTTTGGTTTTGCTTCATCTACAGTAAATAAGCGTGTTTTCTGCAAATAATTTGACCTTTGCCCTTTGTATTATTTCTGTTTCTCAGCTGTTTCTCAGCTGTTTCCCAGTAGAGCTAAGATGCTAAATATGATTGTGAAGAGAAAACATGTGAACTGTTGAAGAGACTGTGTTGTCAGCGAGGCTAAAGTTACCTTAGGTTGTACAATAAGGCAATATGTGCCTTAAATTACAATATATTGTTTTATGATAGTTTACTTTATCAGGGAGAGACTAAAGATAATCAGAGCTATTTGGATGTATAATGTGAAATGATGTTCATTACCTGTTGACACTGTTAGGAATCCAGTTTCCCTTCACCACCAGATGACGCCTGGTTCTCATTGGTCCTCTCACACACCTGCGGATGGTTTCCTCATTACCTTAGGACTCTTAAGCTGCAGACTGCCACTACCTCGACGCCAGTGTGTTTGCCAGTTTTGGGTACTCTAGCCAAGCTGAGTTCTGTTGAGTCAAACTGAGTTTTTGTCAACCTGAGTCTTAATCTTGCTGTTTTTGTCTTTGCCTCTCGGCAGGAAGCCATCCTGCAAACTGGATGTTTTGGACCTTCTCTCCCTGAAAGGATCATCTGAGCTTCAAACTGAGCTGGGGATTCAAACTGGAGGTTTGGATCTACTTTTCCTCAAGGGATTGTTTGAGCTTCACACTGAGGGATTAATCTCCACAAGAAACCGTTCAAGTACCATTGGAAATCTAAGTGGCAGTCAGACCCTCCGTTCCTCAAGGAAACACCTCAATCTGGGTAAACCCTGTCCACCCTCCAACGAGCAAGTCAGTAACTGGAACAACCTTCACAGACTTCATTCAGAGAAAGACACCTCTTCTGGAAAAGTGAGTCCTTTTGTCTTTATTCCCTTTTGCAAATCGAAGCTCAAATTTCCCACTGAGCCTGAACTAACCACAGGAATGTCCCCTTCATTTTTCAGTCCAGTTCACCACTGTTCAGAGCAGCACTGGACCCATCTCTACCAGTTCTCAAACTTGTTAAACCTTCCCCTGGTCTCTCTGTTTGGTTTTCTGCATGTGGGTCAGATCTTTGAATAAAATCATGACANGGGAGCGGGAGCAGACCAATATTAACTAAAAAAAACAAGGATCGATGCCAAAAAATAAAATATATTAGAAAGAAAAAAATCCAGTACTGGCGCCGCCATTTTGTAGTTTTTTTCCTTGAAGCCTACACTATAATGCGAGTCAGAAAAACTACACGACCCAAAAAACAACAGTGTTTCCGCTATGGACCCTTCATAGAAATTCAGATTCAATGTATTGGCAGAAATCTTATTGAAGACAACAATAATGGGAGCGGGATGGGAGTGGGAGTAATTTCACCAGGAGTGGAACGGGGGACAGTCAACTAAACTTTGTGCTATATTTCACAAATGCAGCTATGTGTTTGATCTATTAATGTGTCATTCCAACAGTTAGGATATCGTCAGACTGAAGATCTGAAGGTACCTGGTTCAATCCCGGGTATTGGCAAATGCCAATGTTGCACTTCAGGATGTAGCCGAGTCTTGCTCTTCCAAAGGGGTCCAAGTATCTAGTCTTTTGCTTCACCTCAAATGGTAAAAATATAACTTTTAACATACAAGGACAGTTGAGGTCAAGCTTTTCATTTACACTGCAGTCAACTCAAATTTGCGCTATATTTTACAAATACATCTATGTGTTTGATCTATTAATGTGTCATTCCAACAGTTAGGATATCGTCAGACTGAAGATCTGAAGGTCCCTGGTTCAATCCCGGGTATTGGCAAATGCCAATGTTGCACTTCAGGATGTAGCCGAGTCTTGCTCTTCCAAAGGGGTAGCCGAGTTACGAAGACCAGTTGCGGCGAGAGCCAAAGATATTGGTGAGTTAGAATAAACCCATTTTTCTTTGTTGAGCTGCAGTGAGGTTAACTGTTCAGGGAATTATTGTTTTATTTTCATGTGTAGGTATATGGTACGACATTCTGAGAGGAGTGGCAAAAGTTGCTGTTATCATCAATGTAAGTAAAACTAAACAAATCCACAAAAACAATCCACTGGACTTTGTTTACAAGTTTAAAGACGTTTCTCTTCCCATCCAGGAAGCTTTTTCTGCTGGTTGACCTGCTCGTTCGGTTCAATTTGCATGTTTTCTAATTGAAAACATGGCTTTGTTTTTGGTCCACTCTATAAAACCTCAAAGTTATTGCTATTTCTGACAGTTTTATTGAAAGAGCTTCCTGGGTGGGGAGAGAAAGGTCCTCAAACTTTAAAACAAAGTCTAGTGGATTGTTTTTTAAATTTTTTGGAATGACAATGACCCGGATTACTGAGAATCTTCACCAGCATCTGTAAACATGTATACTTCGAATTAGATTATGCCAGACCTTTAACTTGGAATATTTCATAGGGTGTTCACCTTTTGTATCATATCTCCAGCTGTGCATGGTGTATCGGGGTCGGGGGATCCTCCCCATGGAAAATGTTGAAATTTAGACTCTGAAACACTATTCCCTGCATTTTGAGTTGGAATGCAGCTCACATTTTGTCTTTGTTTCAACACCACTTTAGTCCTGATTATTGGAGGTATGTGTGCTTGACTAGAGGTGGAAATGTCATAAGGAATACATGAGATCATTTTTATACAATATTATGTGTTAGCCCAAAGATGACTCCACTTTGATATAAGTTCAGGAGAACTTTTATTTGTTTTTCTCCACCATAAACATACAGCCAACATCCTACAGTTAACACCCACGCCGAACAGAGGAGCCATAGCCAATCCTGCAGAGCCCCCTAGTGGGCTGGCATAGAATTGAACATAAACAAAAGACTAACAATCTCACTCTCTTCTTAAAAAAAAAACAACAACAAATAAACAAAACATACATAAAGAATTGAATGCATCAAAACAACACATAGCAAAGCACAGCTATTTAGCGATACTGCTAAGCCAATGTTTCTTTTTTTTAACAAAAAATTTGAACAAGTTTCTTGCTACATTTATGATAAGGTCCAACAGCCTTCATAAAGACCCTTAAGTAACAAGGTTGTGGATGCTCCCTTCTTTGTCAAGCTTAGTTTTTGACCACAAAACCTGATGAACTCTCTTAGTTTGGATCTGTTCTTTAATAGAACTGATTTCCAGGCGTAGCCTTTTCTCAGCAACAAACTTGGTTGACATAAGCGCTTGGTTGACAGTGCGGAGACAAAAAATAGCATTATCAATCCCCTCTGACATAGCCAGTGTTTCACCTGCAAGCGTGCTTCTAACAATCCTCTTAATCCTTTTTGACTGCCAAGAAATGGGAGAGAATAGATCGTTGACACCCATACAGACAATGAGAACCCCCCCTGAGTACCTCCGTCTGAAAGGTTCCCAAAAGATGCATCAGTAAACGTAACTATCTTTAAGTTACTGTTTTCGCCAAGATGCTGAAAATTCAGTTCAACTGACTTGGCTTTGAGTTTACACACAACTCTGTTTGCCTCACATATGGTCTGTACTGTGGCCTGTTTGAGACTAGATGCCAAATTACTTGCATCAAACATGACATCAGGCCTGCTCTGTCTTGCAGCCCACAATAGTTGGCCTATCTTTGACCTGAGCTGCTCCCTCTCCTCCTCAGTGAGAGGGGAAGCTGACTCTGCTGCTCTAGAGGGTGAGAGGTTGATAGGCTGCAGGTTTTGGATGTATGTCTGTTGATGTATCTTAACCTTGGTACCCAAAGTAACAAGGTCCACATCTACACAGGAGAAGGTTTCATGAGCTTCATGACCAACATTAAACTGTGATCTAAGGTTCGGTATGACTGACTCTGAAAAAAACTGGGATCCTCCCCATATAAAATCATCAACATGACAAGCAAGGACACCCATAACATTCTTGCTCTCATCAAGCCAGTAGAAAACTGCAGGATCAACCTTAGACACAACACCTCCTGCTTCTAACATGATGCTCTTTACTCTGTTGTACCAATACAATGAAGCATCTGCTAGACCATACACACATTTTCTCAGTTTCCAAAGCACACCTGTGCTATTAGCCTCTGGAGGTGGTTTGATGAAAATGTCTGCATAGTTCCATTCCTTGTAGGAAAGCAGATTTAATGTCCATGGAGTGAAGTTTCCATTGTTTCTGACATATCACTGCTACTAGGAGTCTCAGTGACTCTGAGGCACAGGTAGGTAAGTCCTTTTGTAAGTCAGAAACTTGTAGTTCCTGGAATCCCCGTGCAACAAGCCTTGCCTTTGGTACTAATCCATTTTCACTTTCTTTCATAGTGCACACCCAGCGAGTGGAGATGCACTTTTGACCTTTGTCCTCAACTTCTTCAAACATTTGGTTTTGTTTCGACCTTTTTATTTCATCCTGCTGCATCCAGTGAAATATCTATGCTCAGAAAAATATCCTCATGTGTATCCATTTCAGCAACATTGCCAATAAAATCCCAAGAAGTTTGAGGCTGTGACATTGCAAACTGCTAATTAATAATATATAAACACCTTTAAATTTGTACAGTGGGTACATTTAACATATTGGTCCACAGAGGTGTCAAGTAACCAAGTACAAATACTTCATTACTGTACTTAAGTACACTTTTTAGGTATCTATACTTTACTCCATTACTTTTTTTTCTTCCTACTTCTGACTTCTACTCATTACATTCTCACACAAGTATCTGTACTTTCTATTCCTTACATCTTTAAAACAAACGTTACTCATTACTCTTGGCTTCGGTTTAATGTTTATAAATATTTATTTCACGTCATGTGCTCCATCCAATGCAGATCATTGGCTTCATCCACATCTAGTGAAAACTAGTGTCATTGGATGAGTCATATAACGCAAACACTCATTGGTTAGCTAAAGGAAATCATCAGAAGCAAGCAGGTGTTCTTCAAACTGCTAACGTGAATTGTCTATGCCATGCTACAATGTAGGATTCAGAAAAATATGTTGAAATGTCTGAAAGGTCGGACACAGGAGAGAGCGTATCTGGAGATGGAGACCAACAAAACCTCCCTCATCCTAGTCTCTATCTCAAAGAATTTTTATAGATAGTTAGAAAAATTCAACTTTCAATTGATATAGTGGCATCTGGCTGGCTGTTTTTTTTAAAGGTTACTTTATAGGTTTACACTTTTAGTAGTTTTTGGAGAACATACTTTTTCACTTTTATTTGAGTAAAGAGGTCAAGTTGATACTTCAACTTTTACCAGAGTGTTTTTAAACTGCAGTATCTATACTTCTACTTAAGTAATAAATGTGGGAACTTTTGACACCACTGTTGGTCCTTTCCATTCAGATTTCCTTCTATAACGAGCCAGATGAATAAACAATGTGATCGGTTGTAAAGCTACCACACATGACCTCATACCGGCATCTCAGCTCCCCAAAAGAGACCAAACCAACACATAGAGTGGGTTTGTCCCAGGCCTCTGCTGCAGTGAAGGTAGCCACTGTAGCTGCTGATGAAGGAGCCATTTATCACGTGTTTTTCCACGGTTTAGTCAGACAGGAAGGCAAAAACAAACTCAAAGCCAGGGCTGTGCTTCAGTTTACCTAAAATGTTGTGACTTCAAGGAAACCCTTTTCCAGGAAATGACAAAATAAATAAATTAGTGCATGTGTCTCTCATCATTTCAGACGCACCAAACTGAAAATCCAAAAAGGAAAAAAACTGAAGAATGAGACCACTGAGACAAATTAGGACAATGTTTTATTCGTTGAAATGTGCTGTCTGGTCACATCAGGAGTCAGAATCTGGAACAGGTCCCAACAGCAGTTATCTGTGTTTAGTTTGCTGTGTTTGTTGCATTCAGTAAACGGTAAAACAGTGATACAGAACCACATTTATTCTTGAACTTCTAACTTTGTCAGTCCAATTCCAGAAATATTACCCACTCCACCCTTGGTAAAATGTCAAGATTTTCCAAACCTGTCAATATAGACACTTGACCTTTCCTTATTTCAAGACACAGAGGTTTTTGAGATCAACCCATCAGTTTTCTTTGAAAAGCAAGCCAAACATTGACCCTAAAAGCCTCACCAAACTGCCCCCTCCCCCAAAACCACTTATATCTGAACTACTTCCAGCTTCACGATGGATCAAGAAGCATCTTTGCAATGAAGTATGACGATACTCTAAATACAGCATGAACCCTCCCCAGCAAACAGGCTTTAATGAAAACATGCTCTACGTGTCCTCCTCGGTGCAGTCGGCTCTAAGAGCGCAAACACTCAGCAAACTCATAAGTTTGCTGGTGATAAATACTATAAACCAAAAAAAAAAAAGTTAAACACTCCCAAAAGAAAATGCTGCTCCAACTGAAATGAATTGCTTCAACTGGTAACAAGTAATTGAATCGAGTTGATCCAACTAATTTTTTTAAGTTTATAAATTGAAAACTAAAAATTTAAGTTGGGCTCATTCAAATTCTTGTTACCAATTGAAGCAAGTAATTTTAATCGGAGCAGGATTTTCATTTTAGAGTGAAACTGTCTGCACTGTGCAAGTTATGGACAGATCCTGCTGTTCAGAAAATTACAGATAGGATATTTACAGTGAAACACTGTTCTCATATCAGTGGAGATGGAAAATAAGGCACCATTTTGCACTGGGGAGTGATAAATAAGGATCAAGTGTGCAAAACTACTGTAGATGCTCACCTTCTAGATTGATTAAAATACCCCTAAGGTGTAGCTCAGGGGGGTATTCAGCACCTTGCAAAAATATTCACACCCCTAAAACGTTTTACTTTTTTTCACACTCACAAACTTCAATGTATTTAAGTTACATTCTAATTAATTAACGCTATGCCTGATTTTGAAATAATAGAAAAAGTAAAGTGTGGCATGTGTTTGTAATCAGTCCTCCTCAACCGATACTTTATAGAAGCCAGGTTTTGCTTTTGCATTGCCTCTTTGCTATGTTTTTGCCAGCTTTGCAAATGTACTCAGTGGCTTGGGACACAGAGAGTCTGTTAACTTTGCTTTTAAGTCTTGGCTTTAAAACCAATCCGTTTAGGCTCATGCTACCTATTTATGGTTGTAAGTCTGCTGAAAAGTGAACCTCTACTCCAGCATTGTCTTTTATACCCTTTCATAGTAATCAACCCTGACCAGATTTCTTGTTTTTAAAGAAGAAATAAAGCCCACGGTCTAATGCTGCCACCACCATGTCTTTGAATGGGAATATTGAAGCTCAGGTTATGGTTCTGCTGTATTCTCTCTCCCTTTTTAGATCTGGGTTTCCTGGTTTATGCTCAGAAAGCAGGTTGTCTGTGTGTGTGGCAGTTAACTCAGATATGTCCCCCCCACCCACAATCCTAGCTAGTTCATGATTGTCCCTCTTGCGTTTTGGCATGGAATAACATAGCGCAGACCACGCTTCACTATTGGGCAAAAATATGCGCACCAAACTGCTGCAGGTGTATAACCAGCCCTTAAGGCTTTGAAAGAACAGCCCGATTCATACCGACGCATTTTATCAAACAGGTGACTTGTGACGGTAATTAGTTGCTTTAGGTTTTATGTATAGTATCATAATTAAGGGAGCTATGTACAAATGAACAGCATGCTTTACCTTGACATAATCATAATCTATTTAGTGATGCTTGTTGAGTCTGATCAGAGTTGATATAAGGATGGATGAAAATGTGAAAGAACTGAATATTTGAATACTTTAATTTATTTTTATTGTACTGATTTGAGCAAAATGTGACCTCTTCTCTTTTACAGCTCTACATTGCTTTGTTAGTCTGTCACAAAAAGTCATTTGAAATACATTGAAGTTTGTTGTTTCAGGGGTTTAAGATGCATGGCACTGTTTCCCTCCCATCTCTTTTGATAGGTTGAAAAAAGAAAAAGAAGTTACAGAAATATATTTAAGGTGCACTGGATTCAAATGATTAGCACAGACATGAGAGAAGTCTCCAAAGTGCATACGTGCCGATTATTTCAATCCAGGGTGGCTGAATCAGGTTTCTAATACTATGTTGCCCTGGTGGCACCGTGGATATCATACTTACGGTCGCGTTGAGATAAAATGCTGTATCAGTTATCTATGTCACAACCAAAAAGACTGATATCCACTGTGTGGCTCTAAAAAGGAGGAATCTAAGAAACTACAGCACTTTTAAGGAACACAGATCTAGAAAAAAGGTAAATTTAATAAAAGGAAGGGTTGAACTGAATTCACCCTTCCTGAGCTCTATGCATGTGACCCTGCAGCCTCTAGTAAACAGTGCCAACAGATTAACTCCAGGATGCTGAATCATAAATAAGATTTGTATTTGAGGACTTTACCTTCAGAGGAAGCAGGATGACATTCAAAGATCAGGAACATCAGTCAGGTTTTTTTTTATTATTGTCTAGATGTGCTTTCATGAGTTTATATACAGGGTAGGGCATGCTATCTTTTTGGTCTGGCATTTGTATTCGTGTCCATGCTTCTTTAGAAGGAGGTTCCTTTGTGGCTCTCTGTTGCATGTCCTTTCAGTGTCGCTCAGAGCTGTGCCCTCTGTTCCTGTTGGCTGCTGACATCTTTACTCCGTCTCCTCAGGGACCTTTTGTGTAGCCTGTTGCTGTTGGCTCCGGCTGGGGAGAGAAAAGGTACGCATGCTGATGAAATTATATATATCTATATATATATATATCTATATACTATAAATCCTCTAATATAGGCAAGGGGCCTTTATTTCACTCAGGTAAATCTTGGTCCTGGTCTTTATTGGAAGAAGGCCAGAAATAGAGGCAGGCCTCTATTTCTATTTGATGAAAACAGACTACCAGTGGAATGAAAAAAAAAACAAGATTTTTTGTGTCTTTGAACCTATAAAATACTAGGTTCATTTACTGAAAAAGTACAGTTACCATAACGGTATACAGAACATTATTCAGACATCTTCCAGCAGCTGCGATTTTTCTGTGCGGCAATATGAAGAAAAAAAAGACACAGAATGGAAATCTTGGCCAAACTGAGTTTTAAAAAGAATCAATGGAAACTGTTCTGCCATCACAGCAGCATTTTATTTGAGGCAGGCTAAGTGGAAGTGGGCTACCAGTATCATATATTTCAAGGGAAATTCAGAACAACGGAGGCCAACGAAATTCTGTCATTCTAATGCCGCCTGGTTACCACCAGACCTAGCCTCGTGAGACCATCCTGATCTCGCGAGCTTTCAAGGTTTCACTCGCAGATCAGTCTTGGGACTCCGTTAAAGAAAATTTGGAGCCGTTCTCCAAACGAACGTCCAATCAGCGTTGGCTTTGAGGCGGGTTGAGCTGTGACGCAACGAGAAGCGCGACAGTTCAGTCTAAAGAACATGGCGGCTTCAGCCGATGAAACTAGCGTTAGCGTGGCTATCGAGCAAGTTTTATCGGAATTACAGAGTATTTCTTCACTGAAAGAAGAGCAAAACACTGCTCTGGAGGCTTTTCTCTTCTCCCGACTGGTTTCGACAAGAGTTTGATCTATCAATTGGCTCCTCTTCTTCGTCACTCCGTGACGTCATATGCTTCGTTGATCTGATTGGTTTATTTGGCCCGTCTATCACCAACATAGGCCAATCAGCTAACCAGTATTTTTCCCCCTTCCCAAAATTACTTCAACTGAAGGTTTCCAGAAAGATTTGCAGAGCAAATACATCGGGCGGAGTCAGGTTAGCTATTTGCTGCTTCTCCCCA
>NW_015150866.1:76923-79028 GCF_000732505.1 Cyprinodon variegatus
TCGCTCTGTTAGTACGTCATATGCTTCGTTGATCTGATTGGTTTATTTGGCCCGTCTATCACCAACATAGGCCAATCAGCTAACCAGTATTTTTGCCCCTTCCCAAAATTACTTCAACTGAAGGTTTCCAGATGGATATGCTGAGCAAATCCATCTGGCGGAGTCAGGTTACACCAGACCTACTTGTAATCACATTTGTCTTTCAGATTAGAACGATTGTGTGGCTGGTTATACTCCTGCAGAAGTGTGTCACAGTGAGCTTGACGCTATATATATATATATAAAGGCACGAAACAACAAAAATGGACAGCTGCATGTTTGAAACAGCTTGTGTTTCCCATTTGTGGCCTGCAGGGATTACTGCTGAAGTGTTATTTTGTAATTTCTGTGTGTACAGATAAAAATTTAAGTTTAAAACACTAATTTGAAGACTTTCTGTCATGATCTGTGCTGATAGCTGGCCTAAATTATTAATTTCACTCATCTTTCTAACTTTGTCCATTCAGTAATTATGACTCATGTCATACACCTGTGTCTGTTCCTTTATATTTGGTCCAGCCCAGCCATCGAGGCCAGATCATTGTTTGCTTTTTGTTTGTTGTTTGGTTTATTTCTAAAGTTCATGTGTTCCTGGGTGCCAGTGGGTTGAGAGGTTTAGTGTTTGTCTCGTCTTCTGATCATGTTCTGCCCTTTTTAAGTGGAGCGCTCAGGGTTTTGGCTCGGAACGCTGGGAAGGTCAGTTTTATTCCTGTGAGCCTGGTTCCTAAGAGGAGACCAGTTTAAAGACTTGCAGAAATCTTGGTACCACATCTTGACTCTGTTGCCTCAACCACTGCCCCTCTGCATCTGAGCCAGCCTATCTGCATTTATGCGTGTCTGTCTGGCCACACTTCTTGACTCTCTGGATCTCTGAACCGTCCTGAGCGCTCTGTGGATTCCTCAAACCCTATTTCTGTCTGTTCCTGTGTGGATTGGAACTCCTATTCGAGCTGAGGACTACTGGATCTCAGAACTGGATTGGTCCCCTGTGTTTGCTACATTGGTTAGGGACACCTTGGAGGACTCTGAGTTGAAACCCGTTCGGCAGTCCATCAGATGGATCCTGCCTTCCATGCAGATAATGGACTGAACAGTTAAACCAGGTAAGTGACTCACATGATAATCATCTCCAATCAGATGATCATGGTCACTTGCCTGTGTTTCTCCCACCAGAGAGTATCAGTGATTGGGCGGTGCTCCGCACCCTTTTCCCCGCAGTCGCTGCAAGTCCACAGCTCCACAGCAGTCTGTTTCTGTTCTGTTTTGTTTTAATAAACGTTTTGAACTTTCCTACTGATTGTCTTACCTCGAATACTGGATCCATCCTTCCCATTTCATGACATTTCCTCCTTTAAAACTCACCTTCTATGCACTGCACCAGTGGCTCTTCCCACTGTCCGTTTGCCAGACAGTGTATGACTGACAGGTGGCGCTGTGTGAAGCCTGGGTCACACTGATAGCGGATTATAGAGTTAATGGGGTAGCTCTCTCTGCTGCTGCCCATCGGGCTGCCATGTTCAACCTCTGGTGGTGCTCCACACGTGACTGACAAAAGATAGAAAAAAAATAACATCACAGCCTAGAAAACCATTCTGAGAGCACAGACCTCCACCAAGCAGGAAATTTTGCCCCGAAATGTGACTTGAACACCTCAGGTTTTTGCTACACCTGTAGCTAAAACTTGCACATGTTCTGGATCATTAGTAAATTTAAAATGAATTTGTTGCCATGAGGTGCACCACTGTTTAGATTAGTGAGAAGATGCTTGTTAAAGGAAACGTCTGGTCACATTTAGAATTCTAATTTCTGACAGTAATTTAAGTATGAAATTATTACATACTGTTCAATAAATAATATGTGTTTTAATTCAGAGTAATTTTCATTTGAATGTGCTTTACTGGAGGCATCCATGTTTGTCAAAGAACACTACTGCCACCTACTGGTTTGTGACGTCACGGTGCGGTATCGGCTGTTGATCAAGTCCCAGTGCTGTATCTGGTGTTTGTCACAACGCGCTATTATCCATGATGGCGACGACCAGTGCACTATGCTACACAGAGAGTAGC